>NC_061862.1:53457094-53768456 GCF_907164915.1 Impatiens glandulifera | reverse complement strand
CAACGAAGCGTTGAGAGCATGACATGCATTTTTCAAGTTTAATAAACCTATCAGCTTACAAAAACATTTTAAAATGTTTACAATTTTTTTAAAATCAAATATAATTCTTAAAGTTATTGAACAACAAATGAATAGATTTAAAAAAATCTCTCTCTTTCAAATTTGTTTATTTTTCTATCCGGTGAAAATATCTTTTGTTCATTTCTCTATTCGACGACTAATGACTTCCTTCTTCGACGCTGAACATTATAAACATATTTTTGGTTTAGACTCGAAACATTATTTTTGTTCGTTTTCCCTATTTTGTCGCATTTAAGTTCTTTATCTCGTCATTATGTTCTTTAACTTTTCAGGAACAAAACAAACTTCTTTTTTCGGCGCGACGACTTCCATCTTCGACCATGAAAAGTACATGGCATTGTAAAAACATAGTCATGTTCTTTTTAATAAAAAAGAACATTAACTTGTGTAGAAAAAAAGAAAGTTTTTTAAACTGAGAAGTTAAAAGAACGTCGCCATGATTTTTTCAAAAAGAACATAAACTTGTGTAGAAAATAAATTAAACTAATTTTATTTTTTTTAAAACAAGTTTTTTTAACTAAAAAATGTGTTGAACATGAAGTTCAAATGGGCTGAACTTGGAGTTCATTGGAGCTAAACATGCAGTTCATTGGCGCTCTGAATATGATAAACCTTTTAGAAATAAAAACCTAGTTTAAAAAAATTTGAAAAAAAATAAGTTAAGAAAAACTAATTTTTTTCAAAAAAAAATAATGTTCAGCCCATATGAACTCAATGTTAAGCGCGAATGAATTGCATTTCATCACTAATGAACTTCATGTTCTTGTCATTTTAAGTTAAAAATACTTATTTTTTTCAAAAAGTTTATCATATTCAGCGTCAATGAACTCCATTATTTGTCATTTTTCAGTTAAAAAAAACTTAGTTTTTTTTTTCAAAAAAAAAAGTTTTTTTTTCAAAAAAATAATTCATGTTTAGCCCATTTGAACTTCATGTTCAGCGCAAATGAACTCAATGTACAGCTCATTTGAACTTTATGTTCAACACATTTTTCAATTAAAAAACTTAGTTTATTTTTAAAAAAATCAGTTAATTTTTTTTCGTTTCTACAAGTTAATGTTATTTTTTAAAAAGCACATGGTCATATTTTTATAAGGCCGTGTTCTTTTAAATTTTCAATTTAAAAATCTTTTTTTTCTAAACAAGTTTATGTTTTTTTTAAAGATTATAGCCATATTTTTACAAGGTCATGTTCTTTTTGCAACCAAAGAAGTAAGTCGTCGCAGCGAAGAAGGAAATCGCTAAAGAAGGAATTTGTTAGTCGCCGGATAAAGAAATGAACAAAAGATATTTTCGCCGAAGAAAGTTATGAGAGAGATGAAATTAATTCGCCGAATAAAAAATGAATAAAATATATTTTAGTTTGAAAGAGTTAAGAGAGATGAAATGACATATTTGAGAGAGAATTATTTTTTTATTTCATTTTGGTTTTTTTTGTTTTCTCTCTCTTACAAATGTGGTAGATCACGTATGATTCGTGATATTGTTTTCGTTATAATTTTTTGCTTATATCATTTCTCATATATATATAATGAAATAATAGAGAATTTGGAAGAAAGAATGTGAAAGTGAATACGCAACGCAATGACATTGACTGAAAAAATATAAATAAATCTTTATATTTTATTTCTCCTCACACCTTTTCTTTTTTTTTCTAACCAATGACATGATATCACATCATTGTAGGGACGGACCCAGGATTCGGTGGTGGGGTGAGCTTAAAAAATTTGTAGGGTAGGCTAAAGTAAAAAACGAGAAAATTTTGGATAAATTGGGTAAATAAAGGTAAGTTTACCATTTTTTAATAATTAAATAAATAAAATAGTGAATTCTATTGATTTTTTTTAAAAAAATTAAGGGGTAATGTCACATTTTAACCGTAATAAAAAAAATAAATTCGGGGTGGGTTTCAGCACACCCGAGCCCCTACCTAGATTCGTCCATGCATCATTGCATCTCATGTTAAATCTCTCTATTTTATTTCTACTCATATTTTTTTAGGAGCTGAGACCCTGGGATGAGGGAAGGTACTCTTTATGATTATTTACAATTTTAACCCACCATTTTTTTGAAACTTGGCGGGCGGCGCGTGTGTGTAGGAAGGCCGACCACTACATATGACTTGTACCGACTTGATAGCCCAGACGAGGGAAGTAAGAAAGATTCTAGTAGTTCTCTATAAAAGAAAGATTCTATAATCGTACAGGTCTTTAATAATAAGATTTCTATTCAAGTTATCCAATCAAATAAGGGTAACGACACACTTTCTATATCAAGAGATACGCGAGTTCCCTTTTAGAAAGTCCAACCATTGACATGATATCAAGTCATTGCCTCTCAATAGTAAAAAAAGTACAATTACCGAGAATTGTCATTAAGAGCGAAAGCTTGATAATATATATCACCGAAAGTAACAGTTTGCCATCGATAATAGTTTTTATTATTACCGAGAGAAAATAGTTGCCCTCAATGATAATTATTATCACCAAAAACAATTTGATTCGTAAAATAATTATATTTTGTCATATTTCTACGTCCCTATTTTTTCTTCCTCTCTCTCTCTTCCTTTCTTCTTCCTCTCTCCTCATTTCATTATAGATTAATCATCTTGCAATGCGTTGGCTGCTCTTAGTTCTTCATCTCCTCATTTCATTATAGATTAATCATCCTGCAATGCGTTGGCTGCTCTTAGTGTTGGGAAAAGCCCTGACAGAAACACAAAAGAATAAAACAAACTGAAAGAACACTAATAGAATTTGATAACGGAGTTCGGCCAAAATGTTGCCTACGTCTCCGAGCACCAAGGCTATCAATTAATAAGGAAGAAGAGATACAAATTTGGGTGCAATAAATCAAAGAGGGGAAAGTTTCTTTTATAAACTAAGAAACTTCTCCAACTCCCATCATCTTCCGATGTAGGATTTATGCTAATTGTGAATATAGTTTCTTTTATATACTAAGAAACTTCTTTCACTCCCATTATCTTCCGGTGTGAGATTCTAATTGTGCCAAAAACAACAAATCTCCACCTTGACACAATATCCAAATATTAATCTTCAATATTAAAAAATAAACCTTCAGTGCTTCCAATTGGCGCTCTTCAGCGCCGACTCAAATAAAGAAGATGTTTACCAAATCTAAACAATTAGATTTGGTTTTCCCCATGTCTTTCATCTCGAACTCTTTACCCAATTGAGCCTTCAATTTGTCAACTTCATATTGGCTCTTTGATGCTATCAACATATCATCAACGTACAAGAGTAGATAGATGTAAGACTCATCTTGCAATTTGTGCAAATACACACATGAACTGAATCTGCTTCTTGTGTACTTATGCTCCATCATAAACTTGTCAAGTCGCTTGTACCATTGTCTCGACGATTGCTTCAACCTGTACGATGATCTGTTCAACTTGCAAACCCAATTTTCTTTATCAGCAACTTTGAATCCATCTTGTTAATAAATGTAGATTTCTTCGTTTAAATGACCGTGTATGTCTGCGGTCTTCACATCTAGTTGAGCTAGCTCCAAATTCATCTGCGCTACCAATGCCAACAAAATTCCAGTGAAAGAGTGTTTAACAATAGGAGAAAGTACCTCATTATAATCACCTCCTTCCTTCTGAGCGTAGTATTTAGCTACCAATTTTGCCTTGTAGCGAACATCAAACTTTTCAGGAAATTCTTCTTTCTTAGTAGAGATCCATTTACAACCAATAGCTTTCTTCCCTTTTCGTAGATGCGTCAACTTGCATGTCTCATTCTTCTGAAGAGATTGCATATCATCTTCCATAACTAGAAGTGGATGGAACATCATCTACGACTAGAAGTGCATAGGCTGCCATGTCAACAAACCGACCTGGTTTTTGAATAACTCATCTTGGCCTATTCACATCAATTGATTCACGTTGTTTTGAAGGTTCTTGGGTCGGAACCTCTTCCTCATTTAACTCTTCGTCTGTCGTCGAAGAATCACTTATAATTGAGCTTATCTTTATCTGCTCAAACTCCACCTGTTGCGGAGTACAATCAATTTTGTCTAGTGTTACCTTATTCAACATTGAATAATCATCAAAAGTAATATCTCTACTGATAATGATTTTCTTTGCATCCAAACACAAGAGGCGACATTCTTTAACTCCTGTAGTAAATCCCATAAAAAGAGCATTCTTTCCTCGTGGATCCAAATTTGATTCAACTTCATGATAATATATTGTAGAACCAAAAATATGCAAAGAATCATAATCAGTTGCAGGTTTTCCAGACCATACCTCTAATGGAGTCTTGCCACCAAGTGTAGATGATGGTAGGCGATTTACCAAATGTTGAGCGTATGACACAACTTCTGCCCAAAATTTCCTGTCTAACCCAGCATTACATAACATACATCGAACTTTCTCCACCAATGTCCTGTTCATACGTTCCGATACTCCATTATGCTGTGGTGTTTTTCTGACTGTGAAGTGTCGAACTATGTCACACTCTTGGCATAACTTCTAGAATGGATCATTCTTGTATTCTCCACCGTTATCAGTCTAGAGAACTTTGATCTTTCTTCCTGTCTCGTCTTCAACTTGAGTTTTCCATTTCAGAAAAATCTCAAACACTTCATCTTTGTTCTTCATAGTAAACACCCAAACTCTTCTGGAAAAATCATCAATAAAAGTAACAAAATAATGTCTACCTCCAAGAGAATGAGTCTTGGAAGGTCCCCAGACATCTGAGTGAACATAATCCAAAATACCCTTGGTGTTATGGATAGTAGTGCCAAATTTTACTCGCCTTTGTTTTTCCAGAATATAATGTTCACAAAAATCTAACTTACAAACTTTTGTACCTTTCAACAATCCTTGCTTGACAAGAGTTTGCATAGATTTCTCACCAGCATGCCCCAATCGCATATGCCATAGCTTTGTTGCCTCTAATTCCTTACTACTCCCAGAAGTTGATACACATGATGTCCCATTAACTGTACTACCTTGATAGTAATACAAATTATTACTCTTCCTAAAAGCTTTTAACATCACTAGTGCTCCAGATATTACCCTAAGAACTCCATTTTCCAATTTCACATGTAGACCTTTCGACTCCAAGCCTCCAAAGAAATGAGATTCTTTTTCATATTCGGTATGTACCGAACATCTCTAATAATTCTGGTGGATCCGTCATCATTCCTCAGCTTGATTGAACCTATCCCCTTTATTTTACATGTATTAGCATCTCCCATGTAAACAACTCCACCATCTAGCTCCTTAAAGTCAAAGAACCACTTTCGACCTGGTGTCATATGATAAGTGCAGGCTGAGTCCAATATCCAAGCATTAGGATGTGATGTTGTGTGTGACATCGATAAAGATTATTCTGAATCTGCATCACCTTTGTTTTATGCAACATTCGCATCTTCAGAATCTTTCTCTTTCTTCTTCAACTTTGGGTAGTTAATCTTCCAATGTCCTTTCTCACGACAGAAAGCACATTCATCTTTGGCAACTCTACTTTCAGATCTTCTTCCTTTCCCTTTTGATTTGCTCTGCTGACGGCCCCTGACCATCAATGCTTCATCTGATGTACCTACTTTGCTTTTTCTTTTATCTTCCTTTCTCAATTCATGACTATATAAAGTAGAACTTACAGCATCAAGAGAAACATTTCCCTTCCCATGAAGTAACGTTGTTTCTAAGTGTTCAAATTCATTAGGAAGGGACGATAGCAACATCAACGCAAGATCTTCATCCTCAAACCTAACGTCAAGGTTTAACAGATCTGCTACTAATTCATTAAACTTAGTTATATGCTCATTCATAGTAGTACCTGATTGATAATCAAACCGGAACAGTCGCTTCTTCATAAAGAGCTTATTCTGACCACTCTTCTTCAAAAATTTATCCTCCAATGCTTGCCACAGTTTTTGTGAAGAAGTTTCATTCTTCACAGCATACTTCTGCTCTCTAGACAGGCACAATCGAATTGTTCCGCACGCCAACCGATTCATGATACTCCACTCTTTTTCTTCTATACCATCTAGCTTTCTGACCTCAATAGCAACATCTAGACCCTGCTGAAAAAGACAATCTAGAACCTCACCTTTCCACATGTCGAAATACCTAGTTCCATCAAAGATTTCCACCGAAAACTTCAAATTCGACATCGGTGTCCTCGTCCAAGATGACGAAGGAGTTGACGCCCCTTTTGAAGACTCCACCATGCCAAGGACGAACCTTCGGCTCTGATACCACTTATTGGGAAAATCCCTGACAGAAACACAAAAGAAGAAAACAAACTGAAAGAACACTAACAAAATTTGATAACGGAGTTCGTCCAAAATGTTGCCTACGTCTCCGAGCACTAAGGCTATCAATTAATAAGGAAGAAAAGATACAAATTTGGGTGCAATAAATCAAAGAGGGGAGAGTTTCTTTTATACACTAAGAAACTTCCCCAACTCCCATCATCTTCCGATGTGGGATTTATGCTAATTGTGAATATAGTTTCTTTTATATACTAAGAAACTTTTTTCACTCCCATTATCTTCCGATGTGGGATTTTAATTGTGCCAAAAACAACACTTAGTTCTTCATCCTCCTTCACTGGTTCCATTTCTTCTCATTTGAATGCTAACGGTTGCTGGCTGCTCTTAGTTCTTCATCCTCCTTCACCAGTTCCATTTCTTCTAATTTGAATGTTAACTCTATCGATCATTTCAAATGTAGGTGTTTTTAACATGATTTGTTTTAAGCCTCACATTTTACTTCATATTGGTTTATAATGTGTGTTGATTTAGTTCAATTTAACGTTTGTTTGTAGCAGTTGCTTCACAGCTCGATTCTTTGAAGATTCTGAATTGTCAGTTTTATTCTCAATCGACGGGCATAATCTCTCCAGTTGAGAATGGTGGATCTGAGGGCGAGGTTAGGGATGATGGTGGAGAAATCTGGAATGGAGCCGTCTAAGAGGAGGGGATTGAAACCGAAATTTTTGCAGAAGGAAACGTAGTTACGTACGCTTGAATGTTTGTCCGGAGGAAACGATGAGTCGGTCATTAGTGAACCAGAAATTTGGCAAATGAACTCTATTAGTGGCTGCTTTTTAGCCGGTGTTGTCGATCGATGGAAAGTGATTCTCCATCTGTTCTTACCAGTATGGATCTCCGTAATCCTATCTCTTTCCTATTCATATTCATAAAGGTATTCTAAGACCATCTCCAACCGAAAAACTCATTTTCAAACTCATTTTTGGTGTAAATGTCACATCAAACAGTAATTCTACTCCAACCGAAAAACTCATTCTCAAACCCAAAAGAATATTCTTATAATATTCTTTCTTACATCAACTTTTATAACTTTTTAATATCACCCATATCTTTTACAAACTTATAAATTACACCACAATATTATGATATCATCCAAATATTTTAAATTTAAATATAAATTAATTATAAAAATTTATTAAAATAATATATATAATATATATATATTAAAGTATTTTTTTAATATTATTATAATTTTTTAATTATATTATAAATTTATGTTATATAAAAAATATTATATAAATAAAATTAATAATTATATAAATAAACTTAATATAAAATATAAGATAAAAATAAAATATAAATAAATAAAACATATAAACAAATTAAAATATAAATAAATTAAAATATAAATAAATTATATAAGTAAGTTTAATATATAAAATTAATTAAGTAAAAGTTAAAGGGCTAAAATGCAAAAAAAAAAATTATGCGTTTGTGAACAGTAGCAACGCATATTTGCGTTTTTTGAAGAGAGAAAATGAGAAATCTCATTTTGGGTTTGGTTTTGCAGTTCGGTTGGAGAAGAAAACTCATTTTGGGTATGCGTTACCAGTACGGTTGGAGATGCTCTAAGACTCATCGCATTCCTTCTAATCATCCTTTAACATCATTGATTTGGATCTATCGTGTATATTCTTCATATCTATTCTATGTTGAAATTGATACTAGCGATGGTTGCAAGTCTAGATCTGTCTTGGATTGGAATTTGAGCTTTTTTTTCTTACAAGGTTTCAAATTTATTTTAGAAAGGCTCTAATTATCACCTATAGTTAAAACTTAAAACTGCTCTGGTGATATTTATTTTTTCTTCACCAACACCTTTAGAAGTCGTTGTCGCTCTCGATGAAAACAATCACGCAAATTGTCTTTTTCCGAGATCATAATAAAATTCATTTTTTTTTACTAGCGTCTCATGTTATCTCTCAATAATATATATATATATATATATATATATATATATATATGATGATGAAGTTGATGACATAAAGATATGGTTTCTTTGTAAATATTAGATTTTGTTATATAATATTTATGTTTTTTCGATTATTTTGATATTTTAAGCTTTTAACCAATTTAAGTCTTAATTTTATTTTAATATTTTTTATTAAAAACATTACTATAAATTTACAATAATCATAAATATATAATTTAATAAATTAAATTCATATAAATAATAATAATTTAAAAACTGGAACAAATAAAGTACAAAGGGTACTAAGGAATTGTTCGGATTAGAGTTTTTTTAAAAATTAGAGGGAGAAAAAAATAATGATTGGTGATGATTTTAAGGAGGTGTTGATTATTTTTAGTAAAAAGACTTAAAGGGTATTTGTATATATATAAATAAAATAAAAAATTATAATTTAAAATATAAGATATTTTAATATTTTGATGGATAGAATGAATGATGTGATTATTGAAAATTGATTAATTAGAAAATTAATTTGAGTTAAGTTTTAAAAAAAAAAAAAAAAAAAAAAACAAGTCCTAAGATCAATTTATTAGAAAAGGTAGCAGATTTTGCCAATGTATAAAGAGACAAGGAAAAGACAACCAAAATTGAAATTTTTTTCATTAGTCAAAAAGCAAATAGTAATAATAAAATTATATTGGGATCTGTGATTTGAATAATTTTCAATCCTCACATTTCTAATTCTGTCTCCTCAAATTAATTTCTTTCATTCATCCTTTTAAACTTTTTTTTCCTTTTAAATCATTAAAATAAAATAAAAATTAATTAAATATTATATATTAAAATAAATTATATTATTTAATTTTGATTTAATGTATTTATTTTATTTTAATATTTATATAATTTGTTATTTTTGATAATAATATATATTTTATTTTAATAAATTTATCATCTCTTATTTCTTGTAATGTATTTTATTTTTATATTTTATTTTAATATTTATGTAATATATTTTATTTTAATATATGTAATGTATTATTTTTGATAAAATATGTATTTTATTTTAATAAATTTTATAATTTATTTGATTTATTTAAAAATGTATATTTTTAAATTGTATTTAATGTATTTTATTTTAATGTCAAATATAATATATTTAATTTTAATATTCATATAATATATTTAATTTTCATATATAATATTTAAGTTAATTTTAATTTTAATTATTTAATTTAGTAGATTTAACTTTATATATATATATATATATATATATATATATATATATATATATATATTATAAAATTAAATTATTCGTTAATTTAGTATCTTTATCCTATAGTTTGACTTATATCTAATATGTCTAATTTTAATTTTAATTTTAATTTTATTTAATGTGTTTTATTTAATATATATTTAGTATATTTTATTTTAATATTTATATAATATAAAATATTTAAGTTAATTTTTATTTTATATTAATTTTGCTTTTTCAATACTTGTAATGAGCTTCAACTGAATGGTTTCAGGTATGATTTCTAAAAAATATTTTAAGATCACATTCATAATATTTTATTAACAATGATAATTAAAAATTATTAAAATAAAAGATGAAAAATAATATTACTTTTATTGGATAGAAAAGATATATAACTAATTAAATAAAATACTTTTAGTGAAAATTGAATAAAAGTAATAACTTTTATATAATGTTAACTGACATTTTTTTATCACTTAAGAAAAACATATTGTATTTTAATTTTTAAAACAGAGAAAAATTTAAATATCAAATAAGCTCTCTATAATTATTAAATTGTTTAATTTTATTAATTAAAATAAAAAATATATATTTATTTAATTTTATTTTTAAATAAAAATCATCCAATTTTCCTTATCAAATAAGGCCTTATTCTTGTAAGATTTTTTTTTAATCTCCACTAAATTATTTTTCAAATCAATCCCTTTTTATTTATCACATCACTTAATTAAAACAATTTTCAAAATACTAGGTATTTCATTTTAAAATTATATTTTAAATACTACATATTTTAATATTAAATTATAATAAAAAACTATTCTTTTCATTCCATTTATTTTTTATTATATTAATTTAATAAATATATGTTGTTTTTATTATATTGTTTATTAAGACTTAATTTTATTTATTTAACTATATTTTAGTATATTATTATAAATGCATTTTGATTTTATTTATTAATATTTAATAAATTCTTAAAAATAAAATCAAAATGATACAAAGGAAGAAGGTGAAAATATGGAAAATAATTGCAATGAATTAAAAGGGAATAAATGAGAGAAAAGAGAAAATATTATTTTAGGGGATAAATAAGAGAAAAGAGAAAATATTATTTTAGTATTAAATAGTACGTACGGCTACGTTTTAGTTTGGGTTTTTAAAATAACCTGAATTTTAAAAAAAAATTTGGATTTATTTAAATGAATTTGAATTTATTTAAAAAATATTAATATTAAGTATTTTTGAAGAATTGAATTTTATATATATAAAAATATGTAAAAAATATTATTTTATAATGATGAATTTTATTTTTATTTAAATAAAATATATTTTAATATTTTAATTAATTAAAAAAAATTAAAAAAATATTTTAATTAGGGATGAATTTTTAGAAATAAACCTAATCAAAACAACAAGGCCACGTTGGTTGATAGATTATACAGTAGAATAAGAAGTAATATCCTTTTTATCTTATTGAAAATATTGTTTGGGAGCATCACAAGAATTTGTTCTCTTATTACATTTTATTTCGGTTTATCCGTGATTATCTTTTAAGAGTTTTTATAATTACTTTGTTTTGCCATTATGAGAATAGGGGAAAGAGAATAACAAAAGTAATAAATCTAAAAAAGTTATGGAATTTGTGCTAAAAGGAATTAATGAATCAAACGTCTTACGAAATTGAAAGAATTGTTGAAGAAGTCATCAAAGAACAACATGATATCAACACAAATAAGTAATATGCTCTAATTGCTGTTAGGAAAATTCATATTGAAAATAATATAAGAAAACATGGGGATAATAAAGGAGCTTAGAGATATACTATAATGAAAGAGCTAATCTGTTTAAGCTCAAAAATCACATTACAAATCTCCTTATGCATGCCAAAAAGAGAGAAATTGTCATTAATAAGGAGAAAACACGACATATTATAATTCAACTCAATATTCACTATTTTATTGACTGAAATCTGCTGAAAAAAAGAAGAATACGAAAAAACTGTTCAATAGTCATTTGCTACAATGAAGGAGCTGTCGAAGGCTCTCAAATTTAAAAGGGTGCTTGATTCAATTAAAGAAATGTGAATAAGAATGAGATCGATAGATATGTAGAATAAAAATGAGTATAATTGATAGAAATGTAATGTTTAGAAGTATTAATCATTCTCGTTCCCGTTATTCATACTGATAATGTTTGTACCTATCAAAAATAAATTATTATTATTATTTTGCTTTAATATTAATATCTCAATTTTATTTTTTATTATATTTTATTTAATTAAAAATATAAGATATTATTATTTTTATAACATAATAATTTAAAAATAAAATATATTTAAGCTTTGTCATAATTTAATAAAATATAAATATTTAATATTTTATCATATTAATTATATTTTTTTCAAAAAAAAAAATTAATTATAAAAAAATTGAATAATTATAATTTTTTATTTATTATAAATAAAAAATTACTATTAAACATAAATAATATAAGATAAAGTTTTTAAAAATATTATATATTAATATTGTATAAATAATTTTATTTTAAAGATAAAGTTTTATTTAATAAAATATAACATGGTATAATTTTTTTAATAATAATTTTTTTTAATTATTTCATATTTAATTTTTTTTTAATATTTTTTAAATAATATTTATTTATATAAAATTGTTATTTTATTTTTAGTTTTTAGTTTTTAGTTTTTATATTTTAATTAATTTATTATAATTTTAGTATTAATATATAATATTTAAAATTAATTATATAAAAATATTATATTATTATTAGTTATTGTAATTATTATTAAAATTTTATTTATTAATTATATTTTAAATAATTTATTAATATTATTTAAATATTTAAAATAATTTCTTTTAATAAATAAATTAAAAAATTATTATTATTTTAATTATAAAAGAACGTTTAATATAATTATAAAAATAAAAATATATATAATATTATAATTATAATTACAATTATGATAGAGAATACAAATAAGAAAGTGAAGGTAATGAGAAAGAAAGTGGATCACATAGGAATGTGATTCAATCCTTTTAATTTAGAGAGGAATTGATGATTGCCGAGTATCCGCGAGTCAGATTAATATCTGAGAATCAAAACTATTAACTAAACACTTCATTTTATTCATTTTCCAATTCCCGAGTTTAAAAATCACATGGCAAGCATCCCATAAGTCATATACTATCGGGAGCAACTCGAAATGGAAAATTAATGAAGTCTGAAAGAAGAACAATGTAAAAAAATCAAAAGATCATGCTTATAAATGAAAATTCTACTTGGGCAATACACAAATATATAGACAAAAGTGGATGTACTGAATTCTCCATTTAAATTTAAATTGTCTACTGAAGTGAAGTAGAGGAAAATTATATAAAAATATGAGAAAATGTAGTTGTAGGAAACTACATAGGGAAAAATAGAGTATCTTCCCAATTAATAAAGAGGCACTTTTGAATCAATGAGAAGGAAAATGGCTAGAGAAGATTTCAGCAAATGCCTATGGTTTATATTTCCTTAAATTCAAGAAGGGATCTAATCTGGAGAAAATTCTAGAAAATGGGCATACATATTGTTAGGATCGGGTACAATAATAGAGATGGGTCTCATTATGTTGAACGCTTACACACTTCGTTTGATATTAACTCTGTTAGAAGTTAATATCCGTTTTTATTCTTCGTAAGTTGTCACAAACTCTTGAACGGAGTTCAAGTGCGAAACTGTTTGTTTAGACTTGAAGTAGTAGGTGAATGAGATTGAAAGAATGGAACATAAGAGAGAAGATATTTTATAGATGTTCGGAGTAAAAGCTCTTACGTCACCCCTTCTTCTCAACCTTGAGAATGATATTTACTAGAAGATTTGGTTTGAATACAACACTTGTACAAACTTAGTCGGACAACTAAGACTTAGACACTGCCTATTTCTGAACTCCTAGCACACAATCACTCTATTGACTAGAAACAAATTCTGTCAACTTACAATATTGAAAACTCGCACAAAAGGAACAATATGTAATAACTCAAACAGAATGAACAGTATGTAATACAACTTTCACAATCTAGCAAACTTGTAAGCTTTTAGGAATTTGAGATCTTGAGAGAGTGATGAGAAAAACCGGTCTTGAACTTGTGTAAAATAGTATACCCGGTTGTATCAAAGTATGAAAAGCAATTTGAAGACGGTTAAGCAAGTTGAAGGCAGTTTTAAAGCGGTTTCAAAGCCGTGAACCAAATTATCCTCTATCTTCTTCTTAAATAGGAAAACTGCAACGAACAAATTTACTTTAGAGGACACTTGTCCTAATTTGGTTGGCTGAGTTACAGAATAGTATATCCGAGAAGATTCTCTTTTGATCTTGTCTGTACTAGATGATAGTAAACCAAATATTCATTAATGGAATGTGGTGTACGAGGAACGTACAACTCGGAGGATTTGAATTGTCTTGGTATGTGACATTCTTTTAGGTCTGGCTCTGTTGTTCTGTCAGTTGTCCATAAAGGATGCTTGATTAGATGCCACATTTGATCAAGAACTGAGAATGCTTGTATAGTACCGAAATGGTAAAATTCTGGAAGCATCCTGATATAATATCAAACTAGTAAAATACCGGAAGACTTGGATATAGAACCGAGGGTGAGATAAAATCGAAAACGCTTATCCAAAAACTAATCTGAATAAAATATCGGACGTTTCTGTAAAATACTTATTTGATATAAAAATCAGAAGATCACAAATTACCAAACGCGCCTTGATTAAATATCGAAGTTATGTAAAACCGGAAGCGCTTTGATAAAATACCGATCTCATATAATATCGGGCGCGTTCCTTTATAAAACCGATCTCATATAATATCAGATGCGTTCTTTTATAAAACCGATCTCATATAATACCGGATGCGTTCCTTTATAAAACCGATCTCATATAATACCGAATTGGAAAAAAACTGGAAGCGCCTCTTTACAGAAACTGAAGTTTGATCAAATGCCGAATTTAACCAACTATCGGACAACTTTCCTTTCTAATTTTCTTCAATTTGCACAAAGTTAATTTAACACAACTCAGTTTTTATTTATACACTTATAATTAATACTTTTATTTAACACATATATATATGATCCAACTGTATGAAGTTGAAAAAATGGTTTGAAGACTTGAACCTATTGAGTAAACCAAAAGAAACTACACATATATGGTTAAAGTTTTGGAATATACATGCACATATGTACAATTCTGAAGCCCTTAATTATTTTGCAGGTTTATTGGATAGATCATTATACATGGACCTAATTACTGAAGGAGGAGAGCACCTATAATTTGCTAGAATTAGCATTGAAGTGCATCCTAGAAACACACTACCGAAAAGTATGACAATAGTAGACAGAAAAGAAAAACCTAGTGTCATGAAAATCACTTATGAGTGGAGACTAGACATATTCTTTTTTATGCAATACCTTTCAACAAGAAAGTCCAAAATGTGAAATAAAGAACATGAAACAAAAGATAAAGAAATTTATGTACAAGAAAAATGCAGTACGAAGAAGGAGGTGGAATCTCAACTTAATAATGTTAAAGAGATAGTTGATGAATCACAATCAAATCAAGTTGAAGTGATTGTTGATGAAAGAAAAGAGGAAGATACTCAAACTAATTAAGAGGAATAAGAGAATTCCAAGGTTGATACGAAGGAATCCAAACTTGCCGAGGATTCCAAAGCTGAAGTTGAAGGAAATGAAGACAATGATATAGAAATTCAAGTTGAGAACACTAAGATGAAGAGTCTAGAAATTCAGAAAAATAATTTTTCTATCAAATCAAAACGGGTTCATATAAAGAAAGAAATCAAAATGAGAATATGAAGTATTTATCAATCTCTTCAGTTCATTCCCCTTTCATTGCAAGAAGAAGAAGGGAAATTTCATTGCAAGAAGAAAGGAAAGAGGAAGGACAATGGGAAGAGAAAGAAAGTCTGCTGATAAAACAGGTTGGTATAAAAATAAAAATCATGATTGGGATAATTATAATTTGATACAGTTTATAATATTTGTTTGTAATCTCTGTTTGTATATTTGATTACTACTAATCATGTTTTTTAGGGTCGTTTGATTTTATCCTGTAATCATAACTAGGATTTGTCTGATTTTAATATTTGACCCTCCCATTTTTGGGATTTTAATGAAATGGTTTTAACCATTTTCCAAAACATATTTTTCCACATCCTTATAAAAAAAAATATACAAACGAGATATGTTTAAAATCCACAACCCAACATTTTTCTAATAATCATTATAATTTCATTGAATTATAAATACTACAGTTATTACATAATACCATGTTTCAGGATCCCTATTTTTTTTAGATTTCTATTAATTAAATAACTCATTTTCATTCATTAAATATTTATTTTAATTTTATTTAAATATAAGAAAATATTTTAATAATTAAACTAATTAATTTTAACTATTTTTTTTATCCAATATATTTTTAAGTAGGATTTTTTTTAAGAAATAACTTGTCATTTCATTTAATGGAGGTTTGAAAATCTAATAAGATATATCATTCCTTAGAAAAATCCTACATGTATCATTACTCATATTTTTAAGAAAAAATCTAAAAAAACTCAAATAACAAGATAAACAAGAGCAATTAAAATAATGGTTATTATGATCATGTTTGATTCAGTGTTTAAACATTGTGTTTGCGTAATAAGCTGTTATAGTCAGTGGAGGATCCAAGGGGTGCAAGAGGGGTTCAGCACTCCTAACTTTTGTGAATGTTTGGGTATAATTTATACAAATTAATTATTTGAAGATAAAGTTGAATATATAATAAACTTAAGAACGTATTTAAAAATTCAATAAATAAGATGCTACTTTCAAAACCTTTAACCATATAAAATATAAATTCAGAATAAAATTAGGTTTAAAGACTCTCTTTTGGCAATCCGGTGCCCCGGCCTGAAATCTTCCGTCATTGATCCTAGAGACGGCACACTGATTTGATCTTTAGTAAGTGGTAATGTTATAGGTTTATGTTATTATTCATTCATTCTTCATATGCATAGGTTATAGGTTTATGTTATTATTCATTCATTCTTCATATGTTCTATTTTATTATTTATCTAGTGATTACATTCTGCTTCTTCAGAAGAATCATAATAGGTTCTTGATACGATGATTCAAGAGATGAACAATCATTTTTCGGAATCAACTACGAAGGTACTTACTTGCATTTCTTGTTTAGATTCAAAGGACTCATTTTTTCAATTTGACATTGGTAAGATACTCTACCTTGCTGAACTTTATCCGGAAGATTTTTCGTTAACTAACTGTATAGTACTTGAGAATCAGCTTCAGACTTACATTAAAAATGTACGGAATGAATTTTTTATGATTCAAGATTTAGGAAGTATTGCTAAAAAAATGGTTGAAACTAGGAAACATAGAGTTTTACATTTGTATATCAGTTGATTGAGTTAACATTGGTTTTACATGTTACGAATGCTTCTGTTGAAATGGTCTTTTCTGTGATAAAAATTATCAAGACTGATTTATATAATAAAATGGGTGATGAGTGGATGAACGACAGTTTGGTAGTATAAGATTTTTGCCACAATTGAAAATAAATATTTTTACAATATTTTCAACGAATGAACACCCGAAGAACTCAATTGTCTTCATTTGTTTGTACGTATAGTAGTAGTTGAATTATAAGAGGATAAATATTTTATTAGTATTTTATATCTTTATTATTATTATCATTATTAATTATACTTTTATTTTTGATATAAGTGATGTATAATAAAAAAAATTATACTTGATAAATTTTGAAGCACCCGTTGAAATTTGGCTCTAAATTCGCCGTTGACTATAGTAATTTTGTCAAACACATTTTGCGTATAAACTCAAAATTTTAAATTTTTTTCTACCTTCTCCTCACCATTCTCAGTGTTTAAACTTATAATCTCAACGTTTTTTTTTTTCTCTCATCACTTTTATATATTTTTTTATTCATTCTCTTTCATATATTTCATCTCTTTCTAATTATTTTATTCATTCTCTCATCTATTTAATGTTTCTAATCATTTCATTTATTCTCTCATTTATTTAATCTTTGAGCGTGATACGGACAACAAAATTGAGAACGAAAGAAAGACCACGAATTTGACATGACCTACCACTTGTGTAGAAAAGAGAAATAAATAAATTCTCCTAAACATTGTCATTTTTCAAAAAAAAAAAATTATAATTTGTTTTTCTCTCCTACACGTGGCCATGTTCGAGACAAAAATCTTCCCAACATGATCATTTTTCTAATTTTTTCTCTCATGCACATGGTAATGTTCGGGATAAAAATGTCCCGAACATAGCCATTTTTTTGAATATTTTATTATTATTATTATTATTATTATTATTATTATTATTATGTTTTTTTATTCTACACATGTGGCAAATCACATAAGATTCGTGACATTGTTTTTGTTATAACTTCGTTGCCCAAATAATTTCTCTTAAGATGAGAGATCACATGTTACGAATCATCCTCTATCCTTACTACCCTCATAAGGAGGGGCAAAATAGTCCAATTTTAAAATATATATATATATATATATATATATATTTTTGATTGTTTTTTCCCTTCATGTGAGGGGATTCGTAACAAGTAATATATTGTCTTCTCTTAGACCATCTCCAACCGAAAAACCCATTTTCAAATTCATTTTGGTGTAAATGTCACATCAAACAGTAATTCTTCTCCAACCGAAAAACTCATTCTTAAACTCAAAAGAATATTTTTATAATATTATTTTTACATAAATTTTTATAACTTTTTAATATCACTCTATTATTTTAAATTTGATTATAAATTAATTATAAAAATTCAATAATACACAAAATAAACATTATAAAGAAATATGGTACAAAATAATATTATTTGATAAAACACACATTACTAACAAAAATATATCATTAAATATTCTTTATTATTATAATTTTTTTTAACATTAATATATATATTTTTTAACATTATTATCATTTTTGAATATTATTATAAATTTATGTTATATAAAATATATTATATAAATTATATAAATAAGTTTTGTTTATAAAATATACCTAAATTAAGTATAGAGTTGAATTAAAAAAAAAAGTTTTGAAATTGATGAACAGTATATACGCATATTTGCGTTTGTAAGAAAGAGAAAATGATTGAAACCCCATTTTGGGTTTGGGAATGAGGGTCGGTTAGAGGGAAAATGGTTAAAAACCCATTTTGGGTTTGGATATTGAGCTCGGTTCACTAGTAAAAAAAGACCCTATAGCGATTGGTAAATCAATCGCTATTAACCTTCAAATCAATCGCTAGACTCTATAGCTATTAACCTTTTTTTACTAGTGATCGGAGATGTTCTTAATCTGTTTATAATAATTTTATTCATTTTTTATTTATTTAATCTTTTTTTTAATAATTTTATTCATTTTCTCTTATCTATTTATAATATTTTATTTATTTATTCTCATATTCCATACATTTCTACTTATTTTATTCATTATCCTCTCCTTATTTCCATTTTTTTTATATTAATATAAAATTATTATAATAACAAAGTATAAAATTATAAATATATATTTCTATTTTTCCTTTTTTACACACAAATATAATGTTATATGATAGAATTTATTATATATATATATTTATATATATAATAAAATGAGAATAGTAAAATTTAATTTATGAAAATTTATAATAGATATCAATAATATAAATTTATATAATATTATTAATATTTTTTAAATCAATAGCCAAACTTCTTTATAGAGATAATTTAATAATGAGTATTGAAGCTAGTTTGATTTTACATTTTTTTTAAGTATAAATGTTTATAAACGCTTTGATATATATCTTTATTTTAAAAAATTAAATTAAAATTTCATAAATAATTCTCAACAATTCATATATCACCCTTCATTAAGGGTGAGAAAAATTAACGATATTATAAGTATATCGAAAATAGTGTACTTTAATATATCATTGTACCTTAATATATCGAAAATATCAATATTTAAGGTATACCAAAAAAAAGGTAAGGTATCGGTACCGAAATTATTGGTACGGTAAAAGTATAAGATTTTTAAAATTTTGGTATACGGAGATATATCAAAATAATATATATAAATTAAAATATATATAATACTCATAAAGAAATAATTAAATAGATTTATATTAACTTAATTATAGAAATATATATATATATATTTTAATATTATCAAAATATAATTATACTAACAATATTATTCAATATGTACGATCTCTATCTTTCCGATGAGATTGATTTTTTTTAAATTAATATGTTTTTTAAGTATAAAAGGTATAATACTGATACCGTACTGAAATTAAGGTAAGGTAAGGTAAATGTATGACTTTTTTTAATACCGAAATTAAGGTATATTGAAATTAAGGTAAAATAAATGTATGAATTTTTTGTATACCAAAATTTTCGATAATGTATAAAGTATGGATAAAACATTAAAGTATACTGTATCAACTCACCCCTACCAATACCTCTCACTGAAATCAAAATATATATATATATATATATATTTATTTTGTATCATATATAATATTATAATAAAAATATTTTTATAATATATAGTTTTACGTTATATATTTAAATTTTGCTTTTTAAAAAACTTTTTTTATACATTTCTTTTTATATAATATTTATATTAAATATATATTTAAATATATTTATAAAAAATTTATAAAATTAATATATTCATATAATTTATTTTAAAATACATAATTTTTTAATTAAATAATTTATTAATATTTTAAATGATATATTAATATAATATATATATATATAACATTACATATATTATTAAATAATATTATAAATATAAAAAATAATAAGCTAACGCAAAAACTGAATCAAACTAACCCTATATTCATGGCAGATGAGAGTAGTTGAAAGAAAACTATGCAGCAGCAGCAGTTCCTCGCGGATGTTTCCTTAGCAATCAAGATTTATAGGACTCAGTTTTATCTTGCAACTATTAAAGATTCTTATGAATTTTGTATATAAAAACTTTTATTTTATAAATAAATAAAAATTATATATTTAAAAATTAAATTTATTAAAAATCTGGATAAAATCACAAAAAAAAAAATCTACATCAAACGAGATTCAAGAATTCACAAGGCTTGGTTGGATTGAAATTTTTGAAAAAAATATAGAGAGGGAAAAAGTAATGATTGGTAATTATTTTGAGGAAGGGATGATTATTTTTAGTTAAAAAATTTAAAAGTTATTGATATATATATGAATAAAATAAAAATAATAATTTAAAATAATTGATTAATGAAATGAGTAATATTAAGAGTGATTGAAAAATGAATTTTAAACGAGTTTTTTAAAATATTCAAATTTCAATTTCAGACCTAAAATTTATTTATCAAATAATGATTTCTTGAGTAAAAGTGTCTGACGCTTTCTGATATATTTGTTCTGGTAGTTTTGGAAAATGTGTTTCAGCTTTTATGAGGTCATGTCCCATCTTGTGCGGTAGAAAAAGATAAATTTATTATTTGAAAAAGGTAATCTCGATCTATCTCTATCTCTCTGAAATCAATCTATCTATCTATCTTACACATAACACATGAGTCGAGAATTGAAAGAAGGAAAAGAGGAGGAAAAGGGATCATCAAATGTGGTTGTGGTTGCAGTTAAGGCATCAAAAGAGATGCCTAAAACTGCACTCATTTGGGCTCTCACTCATCTTCTTAATCACCCACATGACTGCACCAGCACCATTACCCTTCTAGTTGTTTTACCATCGCAAACTTCAGGTAACTTAACTCTTTCTAATCATCCTAATTCTTCCAAATCTCATATCTAATCATTTCTTCATCAGGAAGAAGATTATCATTATGGGGTTTTCCCAGATTCTCTGGAGATTGTGCCACCAATACTACTAGTGTTGGACATATCAACACTGAAACAAGTTCAGATCTCAAGGATTCCTTTGCAAAGATGATCATGCTTCAGCTGCATAATAATCATTTTAACAAGGCAAGTCGTGTTTTGAAACTATTTCATTCTCATTTGGAATTCTTGTATCTGATACTTTTTAGCTGTTCAAATAGATGAATGTTAACATAAAGATTGTTTCTGGAGGAGGAGTTGCAGCTGAGGCTAAGAAAGCATTTGCTAATTGGGTTATATTCGACAAGTAATTTTAAACACACACCTTTACCTACAATTTCTAGAACTTTCTTCCACATTCCCATTTTTATGGGGGCCTTGCTTGATCTGAATTATTTGAATAATCTAGTTCCAACTTGGGTTATTACCTTTCCAATAAACTTGTTTAATATATATAGGATATTAGAAATGATTTATTTATGTAAAAAACAAACATGGTATAATAATAATAAAAATATTAAAGGTGGTTCTTTTAAAAAAAAAATTGTTTGATTTTTGTTTAATGGTTTTTTTTTTTTTTTTTGTATTTTTAGGAGAAAAAATATGTTTAATGAAATTTTAAAAATATTAGTATTTAAGGGTTAAAAGTAAAAAATATTTTATATTTTTAAATATAAATTAATTTTATATAATTAAATAAAGAGTAATTTTGATATTTAAATATATAAAATGATTGATTAAATGATTGAGTTTCATTATAAAATAAAAATCAGTACATCAAACATGTCCCAAGTTTTTATTTTTTTTATTATGTCAATATCATTGTAATTTATTTTTATTAAATTTTAACTTTAAATAAATAAAAAATTATTTATTAATTTATCTCAAACAAATTCCAATTAATCCAATTTTTCTATTGAACAATTTTTTTTTTTAAAAAACCATAAAATACCAAGATCCCTTTTAAAGAATAGGACAATTTATTTAAAGATTAAATATAAATAACCCACTAGCAACCCTTCCAAGTTATTTGAAAATAAATTTGGTGTAAAAATATGAGTTATATGTAGATTGATCAAAATATCTTATATTACTTAATACTTTAAAATGTAATAAAAAAATAACATAACTCTTAAAAGGTTTTTTCAAATAACCTCTTATTTAATCAATCATTTTATTAGCTAAATTATTAATAAATATTAAATAACATTTACTTTAGTTTTTTTATAATTTTTTAAAAATTTAAATACAAATTATATTTTAATCATTACATCCAAATAACATCAAATAATTCAATTTTTTCCAAACAATAAGAATCCTAATTCAATTTTTTCCAAACAAAAAAGAATCCTACTTTAAACAAGCTCTAATAGTAATTTAATATTTTAGTATAATAGATTATGTTACTTGAGAGAATTATTTGAAATCATCCCAAACAAAAAACATTAAACAAGATGTATTTTGCCAACAATTTAAGAACTTGATTGTTGTATATTCCAAATCATTCCATTTACATCAAACATTATTTTTTTAATCCAATCAATCATTCAAATCATGTGTCAAAATACTAAAATACACCTCCTCTAGAGTGGGGACCGGGTTTTAGAATAATAACTACTAAGGATATTTTGGTCATTTATCCAAATAACACAACATCAAACAAGGAATTCATTCTATTTGGAATAAGATCTTTTTGCATATTGTGGTTCTAATCTCAGTTGTGATTGTGTAAAGCTATATGGGATGTTTGATAAAAATAAAATTGCAATCTTTGGCATGCTTTAGACATTTGAAGCATGAGAAGAAGCAATGCATGGAAGAGCTACAATGCAATATTGTTGTTATGAAGCGCTCACAGCCAAAAGTTTTGCGCTTAAATTTGGCTAGCTCTACTCCAACAAAGGAACAAGCTAAAGTTATCCTTTTACCCGACAAACCGCCCAGAAAAGAGAAACAGGTTGCAGATTCCATACTGACTCCAATTAGTAGTCCAGAAACATTCACTGCAACATCATCTTTCTCAAGCTCTGATCCCGGTACTTCACCATTTTTCATCGAGAAAAAAGTTCAAGCTTCGGGAACCAAAGAAATTCAACATCTTGAGAATTCGAGTTCAGAAACTGAAAGTGACAACAACTTCTCTGAAAGCTCTCTGAAATCAAATAGCAGGAAGACGAGCATCAATTATAGCAGAAATGTGAGAGAGGCTATCTCCCTTTCCCGAAATGCTCGTTCTTCTCCTCCTCCACTTTGTTCAATATGTAAGCACAAGGGTCCAATATTTGGCAAACCTCCTAGATGGTTTACATACAATGAGCTGGAGCTTGCTACTGGAGGATTTTCTCGAGCTAACTTTTTGGCAGAAGGTGGTTTCGGGTCTGTCCATAGGGGTGTTTTGCTGGATGGTCAGGCAGTTGCTGTAAAACAGCATAAATTAGCAAATTCTCAAGGAGATCGAGAATTTTGCTCTGAAGTTGAAGTTCTTAGTTGTGCTCAACATAGGAATGTTGTCATGTTGATTGGTTTCTGTGTTGAAGAAGGAAGGAGGTTATTGGTTTACGAGTATATCTGTAATGGCTCACTAGATTCCCATTTATACGACGGTATGTATTACCATGATTTTGCTTTTTCCCATCCTCATCCCTGTTGTGGTTTTAAAGCTAAATTTATTCAACAGGACATCATCGAGACCCATTAGAGTGGTCTGCACGTCAAAAGATTGCTGTTGGAGCAGCCAGAGGTTTGAGGTACCTTCATGAGGATTGCAGAGTTGGTTGCATTGTCCATCGAGACTTGAGACCTAATAACATCCTTCTCACCCATGATTTTGAACCTATGGTACTGAAATAAAAGTTGACGTACAAATATCCCTTGTTAAATGCATACTAAAGGTGTTAGAAGTCGTTTAGGGTGGTTAAGTGGTAAGAATGTTGAACTAAGAGGTTGATATCTCAAATTTGATTCTCACTTAATTACTTAAAGCACCATAATTAAAGTTGGAAACCACCACAGTGGGATGTTGTGTTAGCCTCCTCCTAACAGAGAAGAAAAAAAAGTGGGGATTCATGTAACCACTTTTGCACAAAGCCCTTGTACTGATTCTGATTCAGATTTTTAAATAATCCATGTAGTTATTTAAATCACCTTGTTCAGTTTGAGTTATGAAAAAGTGGATTATTTGAGTAAAAAATACTTAAAAAGAGTATTATTATATAATGAAAACATAAATTTAATAAAAGGAAAATGAAGATATTTTGATATTTGTGTTGATAATTTGATTGAGATGGTGGGTTTTTCATAGATTATTCAAATAAATTTCAATCCCTTTTCAATATATGTAGGTTGGGGATTTCGGCTTAGCAAGATGGCAACCAGACGGAGATGTAGGAGTGGAAACAAGAGTAATAGGTACATTCGGGTATGTATTAAAAACACCATATTGTTTTCTACACCAGTTAGATGTATTTGGTTTTGAAAAGTCTATCACAATATAGTTATTTGGCTCCGGAATACACTCAAAGTGGCCAGATCACAGAGAAAGCTGATGTTTATTCATTCGGGGTAGTTTTGGTAGAGCTGGTAACAGGAAGAAAAGCTGTGGATCTTAACCGCCCTAAGGGTCAGCAATGTCTCATTGAATGGGTAGGTAGGTTTGAATTAATTTTGGGGTTGGGTTCCGTTAAAAGAACATTCTATTTCTGTTTGGAAACAGGCACGACCATTGTTAGACGAAGATAACATCATCAACAAACTAATTGACTCGCGTCTAGGAAGTGATTTCGATGAACATGAGGTCTATTACATGTTACATGCGGCATCTCTATGTTTAAGGTGGGATCCTCAATCTAGACCTCGAATGTCACAGGTTAGTAATAAACTACCACAGGTTTTTACTTATTTCCATTTTCCCAGAATTAGACTTGCTTACTACTTGTAGTTTTGTTGAAGGTGCTTAGAATACTAGAAGGGGATCATGGCTTTTCGGATTTGGGAAGACTGTTGAGTCCAGGATTAGATGGAGGAAATCGAACTTTGGGAGAATTTGGATAGAACAGCAGCTGTGTCAAAAGCACAGCGGCCCTCTGCTAGACAATGCCTTGTGATAGTTAGTTTTAGGGCAGCCTCAGGTAAGAATGATATATGCCAACAACTTCTCTATTCACTCTTTTTAGTTGATTAATGTCTTAGAGTCTGTGTACAGTGGAGGTGAATTATGAAGGAAATTGTTATCCTTCTGTTCTTTGTCATGTCAAAAGAAACCAACTGAGCAGCTTTTTGCACATTCTGTAAGTTCATTCTCCACATTGCAGCTAAAAATACTGCTATCTAACATGCTAACTAGTATTACAAGAATAGTATGGTAATTAATAGTGTAATAAGTAGAGAATGTATACTAATATTGAAACTGGATTATCTCTCAAAGTTCAGGCATATGTATCAAAGAGGAACATATGCATGCTTATAGAGAGCTCTACACATAGTTGAAGACCATGTCAGTATGTACCAAGGATATGACCATTACGAGAAAATAATCAGTAAACTTACAAGCATATAACCTCACCCTGGCTCTTTTCCCTTCATTCTGTGCAAGCTTGAATGGAAAAGTTTATGTATTGTTGTTTTCCTTCTCTGACTTCCTCATTTTAGATTTTGCATATCTGAGGAAAGTAAGATTACTAACTTCATTGGTGGAAAAAGAAAAAATATATATATATATGGGAGGATCAATTCATGAAAGCTGTAGACAGTACTCTATATGAATTCCTCCTCCTTCAGATGATGGTAATAAGCTACCTTGTAAACCTTCCATGGCGACTGTACCTTGTTCAATTCCCTTTACAAAAATGGATCAATTTACTAACTATCTTATTCCTTTTCACATTCAAATAGCTTCTCAAATATAAAGATTATTAAGATTCTGTTTATTGGGTTACCTCAAAATCTGCAAAAGCAACTGGCATGCTACCTCTAGAACTGAACTTGATGATATTAAACCCAGGATATCTGTTAAACATAACCTTGATATCTACATTATTCTATATAATCCATACCAAATAAGTAAAGATCGCTTAATAACTTGATGATATTAAACCCAGGATATCTGTTCTGCATATTCATGAAAGCTTACTGAGAAAAAAGGTCCTTCAATTCCTTCTCATTGCAGTTTGGACCTAAATTGGCAATGAACAGAGTTGAACATTGCGATTCAGTACCTCCCTTTTCTTTCTGCTCCCGTGACATGCAAATAAAATAACCCAAGATCAAACAAGCTCTAATAAGGAAGGAGAATTTGCATTCTTAGTTTTCCACTAACATCATCAGCCACTACACAACTGCCAAGATCAGCTGCTACACAACTGCCAACAATCCATTAAAGTTAATAACTGTAAGGTCAACATTAATAAACTATAAGCATCAATAACTTCTAAGTAGACAAAGAAGTATATGCATCATGCATTCTAGAATTTGTCAACCTTTTTGTAAAACCCAAACCATTTTCATTGTCAGAATCAGGCCTGTTATTCTGTGATGGTTCTTCCTCTACAATTTCATCTGAATATGTTCAAAGGGAAGATTAATCACTCCCAATCATGCAAAATCTAGAAAATAAAATCCCGTACCTTCATCGCTTGATGCCAATTGGTTATCAGTTGCAACTTTGGATCTTTTGTCAATTACAAAATACGGTCCACTTCCTAAGAAGAAAAAGAACTCTTTTTAAGAAAATCTACCAACTTCAACAAAGGAGACAATACAAGAAAAAAGAAAATCAATTAAATATTCACCTAGCTTTCTTTTCCTCCTAGAGTTTGATCTCGCCAATTCAATGTGCAGAAGATTTCCATTGTTGGGGTCAAAGTTTATACCCTGGACAATTATATAATGAACATAGTACAAAGAAAAAAACAAGTTAAGTCAAACAAGCAATGACGAAAAGGAAGATTAAATACTCCAAGTAAGACAGTAACCAAATATGGGGCAATCTATTGACCTTTCAAAGCACTATAAAACTCTACAATAAGAAAGGATATAGAACATATTACTTAACTACAAAGGATGACACTTACATTTAATGAATGTAGAGCTGCCATTGCTGACGAATGATTAACAAAAGTGGCAAATGCAACAACCTGCAATAATAAATCCATGTTCATCAAATCAGAAGAAATCTCATATTACAGCAACATGTTGAAAAAAAAATGAATAGTAAAATAAACCTATAAATCTCATATTCTCTCGAAAGTCCACTTCTCCCAAATTATCAAATGATATCATTTTGATTCCAAATTTGATTTCTTATGAAACTAGTAGTTAAATAACACTGGTTATCTTTATTTTTTATAGTTAATTTTAAAACAATTACCTCTCCAAATCACTTATCTCCCATGAATTCCCTCAAAAAGACAAGGTTTTTTCTCAAAAATTTGGAAAAAAGTTTATTAAATTTGATCTTCTGGGTTTTTCCCACTGTACATCGGATCTTCTTCTCTGGGTTTACAAAAGCTAGCGATTCAATACTATGAGAACCCTAGATCTTTAACTGAATTGCGAATTCAGTTGTTAGCAGACCAGACGAGTGATGACAAAGAAGATAGATAAATTTTGAATGCGGTGGAAAGAACCTGGGAGCCGCGTCCGTTGTACTTGAGCTGGCAATAGTCGAATCCGGGGCGGCGGCGAAAGAGATTATGAATCTCGCGGGCTTTGACGTCTTCGGGAAGGCCGGAGATGAAGAGAGTGTTGATATCGTGACCTCTCTGATCTGGTTGGTTAAGGAAGCGAGAGCCGTATTCATGATGATAAGCCATTCAGAGTTTCAGATACAATTCAAAATGAATTCATGTCGATGAACCTATCCCCGCCAAAATGTCATAAGCCCGGGTGGCTCAAAAAAAATTCAAACCCAATTTTTTTCTTAAATCTTATCTATTTTTGACTAAAGTTTTTAAGTAAGGGTTGTGGTGTGCAAGATCCTCAAACAAACAAAATCATTTGAATATTACTTAAAATTGAACAATTATTTGAACTTAGTTCTTTATCTTTTCCATCATAATCATTTGTTAGAGGTATCACTTTTTAAATTTGGCACTCTCGATTAAGTCACTCATTTATATATCGTTTGAGTATTTTAATTTCAAATGGTTCTTTAGGCTATATTAAGATCGATATTTTTTATTGTGTTTCTTGTTAGCTTTCTAAAAGATACGTATTACCTTTTTTATGTAATGATTCTAACTCCTTAGCATATTTTGATATGATTCACTCTAATATTTGGAGTCCTACACCACATAATATTATGGGTGATTTGAAATACGATATGATATTTATTGACGATTTTTCTTGTCGTAGATTTATTTGATGCGTAACAGGTTTGAATTATCCTTCATTTATATTCGTTTTTCTAACATGATTCAGGTTCAATTTTACTCCAAAATTAAAATTTTGCGCACTAATAATGCAATAAAGTATAAAGACAAAAATTCACAAAATTTTTAACATAAGAGAGCACAATTATTCAAAGATTTTGTCATAAAATTTCTCAACAAACTGGTCGGGCAAAACGAAAACATATACATATTTTTAATGTTGTTCGAGCCTTTCTCATCTCGTCCTCTTGTCCCGATAACTTTTGGGGAGAAACAGTTTTCACCCTTGTTTATACTATTAATTGTATTCTTCTTCTGTCTATGTAACATCTCTCATTTTGTACGTATTTTTAATCGAGTTTCAAATTATTAAACTCTAAAAAATATTTGATGTGTACTTGTTTTGTTATATTACCCTCATAAATACACCAAATTAGAACCTCAAATTCGATTATGTTGTTTATTAGGTTATGTAATCAAACACAAATGAAATAGCTATTGAGATCATATCATCCAAAATTATCCTTATCTTCCACCACCACCTCTTTGACGTACCAATCGTGTAAGTCAATCTTCTGTTTTTCTTCGTAATTTTTATGTATACCCAACTATTGTCTTTTTCTATGAACCCCGTACTTGCGGATAATACCTCTAAACTTCTCTAGCTACGGTGCTTAATTGTATAAAATTTACATTATTGATTTTTTCAAAGATTCATTTCTAAAATATGTTTGAATTTTTTTTCAAACCAATTTTATGTTCAATGACTATGAACTCAATGTTCAACGCCTAAGAACTTCATGTTCATCACAATTTTCATTTAAAAAAACTTAGTTTTTTTTCAAATTAATTTCATGTTCAGTGCCTTACAACTCCATATTCAACGCCTATTACAGTTAAAAAATTTAGTTTTTTTAAAACAATTTCATGTTAACTTAGTTCTTTTCAAACCAATTTCATTTTAGCGTCTTACAACTCCATGTTCAGCGCCTATCAATGCCATGTTCTTTTAACTTTACAGTTTAAAAACTTTCTTTTTTTAAACAATTTCATGTTCTTTTTTTCAAAAAACATGACCATGTTTTTATAAGGCCATGTTCTTTTAACTTTTCATTTTAAAAAACCTTCTTTTTTTTTACACAAGTCATGTTCTTTTCTAAAATAACATGATCATGTTTTTACAAGGCCATGTTCTTTTCTCAGTATTAGAAGTTATCTAATCAATGACAAATTTGGAACGATCTTTTCACAGCAAAATTCCCAATTTGGATTCGACATTTGCAAAGTAGGGATCAAAATTGTGAAAATAGTAAGCATAAATACTTCACTATTGTTTGTGCCAAAAGCGGTATGAGAGCATCGAGGTCCAATAATGTTTTACAACCTAAACCTACAACTAAGACAAAGCTAAAATTAATGTTGTTATTCAGAATGAAGGAGAATTTGTGATAACAAACGTATATCTTGAGCATAACCATACATTAAGCTCTAGGAAGACACGACATATTAGAATCTACAAAGTAATGGACACACATTCAAAAGGAGATTAAATTAAACGATAAAGATAGAATAATTTTGTCCAAAAATCTTCAATCGTTTGTAGTGGAATCTAGAGGGTATCAAAAAATTAATTACAAAAGCTCGAAAGTTGAGGTTGGGAGTAGGGATGCTGAAGCACTTAGTAATTATTTCTTAAAAATACAAATCATGAATTTTAACATTTTCTACTTGCTTAATTTGGATAAAGAATCTCGAATTAGAAACGTGTTTTGGGCATATGAAAGGTGCATGGCTGCCTATGAGTAGTTCTCTAATGTTATCATTTTTTATACAATCTATTTGACTAATCGTTATTACATGCCCTTTGCTCTATTTGTCGGGGTCAATCATCATGGTCAATCCATTTTACTTGGATGTAGCTTATTGTTAAGTGAAGATTCAAAGTTTTTCACTTTGTTGTTCACATCTTGGTTGACAAGTATGCTCGGTCAAACTCTAAATGTCATAATCACATATCAATGATGATCCATGATAATTTGCAATTAAGTAGGTATTTTTTAAAGCTCATCATCGTTTTTGTTTGTGGCATATCATGAATAAGCTTCCTACAAAATTAAGAAGTCATGCTGAATACAAACTAATAAAGAAAATGCTAAATAATATTGTATATAGAATAAGTTTATTTCGGCTATGGGTCTTTCAAGCTTTCTGGAGGCGTGAGAGGAAATCAAAGTTGTTGCCCAAGATAAAGCTAAAGGAAATAAATTTCCAGCAAGTATATTCAAGTGTGGGTTTGCTTCTATTGTGTATCATCTATGGGCCAAAAAAATGCACAGGTGTTCGGAAGAGTGCGTCGGAATATGGGTGAAGTATGGGGCGATATATTGTTCGATTGTGGAGCGCTTATGAGGACTTGGAGGAGAATTCCCGAGGGCGGGCGAGAATAGAATCTATGTCATGAATGTAAAATCTCATATGAAGAAGTCACTTGTCTTGAAAATGCCAAAGTGAGATAAAATTTCAAAGTGTTTTGGTTGTGATTCATTAGACTAGTTTTTATGTACGGTTTTTGTATTGTGTTTGATTTCCAAACTTTTGTTATTCTAGGTTGTTAAAATAAGTAAAGAAACTATGTCTGTTTTTCTTTCCATTTGGGAGTTTTAATAAAATGACACAAGTCGTATTTTCAAAAAAAACACAATACCAAGACAATTGGATGAAAATGATAAAAGATTTTTTGTTTGAAAGATTTTCTTCTTTATTCTTGTTTATTCTGCAAATTTAGAATTTCTGCTCAAACATCAATTATGCTGGAGTCCAAATATTGGTGACTTTTCATTGTACGCAGAATTGTTGTGGTCAGGGTGACCTGCTCACTTTTAAATAATGTAGCCCTGCAAAGAAAATACATGTGGAGTTAACAAAATCTTATAATGACAATGAAGAGTTTTAAAGATGTTATCTTAAGTTATCATGTCCAAATACTAAATCCGTAAGCATTTTTCTTTATCACCTATCTTGGCATTCTTGAAGGTAATGACATGCTTCTTTATAAGTCTGGTCAATGCCGAAGATCTAGGAAGGTAATGTTTTTTTTGTTGGTACACCCTCTATAGGTATACTCTCTACAAATACACCCTCTACAGGTATACCTTCTGTTGGATCACCCTCTACAGCTACACCTTTTGATGGTACACACTGTCACACGGGCAAATAACGCAGCGAAATTTTACTAACTTTTTCGCCCTTGTGCGGCTTGTTTTGCGCACCAAAACAATCAGCCAAACTCAACACCGAGGTTTATTTCTCGCACAGAAATAAACAGCAAACTCACAACAATCAATAAGTATGCAGGAAAGTAAAAGACACACAGAATTACGAGTTACGCCCAACTTTATAATATTATTTCGCTCACAAATAACTATTACAAAGAAGACTATAAACTCACTTGACTACACACAAAAAGACACTCACTAGCTGTGAGTATTTTTCTACCAAAACTCAATCAACCGTCTTTGTGCAGCTCAAGTGTTATATTTATAGCCAAAGAAATAACATCAGCCTAGCAAAATAACTAACTCAGAACGTGGGGTCTAACTGCTCGGCCGTGGGTGTTGAATCGTGGGTCTCAACTGCCAGTACTCGGTCTTCAACTACCAGTACTCGGTCTTTAATTGCCCACTATCCAGTCACACAGTCTTCCTCGGTCAAACTGCGCCACAAGCTTCTGGACGTGGGTATAACTGCAAGTAGTGGGCTGTAACCGTCCACTACACCCACGTTTTCCCTCGGACTCAGTTGCTGCTGACTTTGTCCCCCACTTCGGTCCATCATGCCGACTTTTCCGGTCCTCAACCCATCATTCCGATATTTCGGGGTCCACAACTCATCATGCCGACATTTCAGGGTCCCTCGTCTGATCGCCCTCGGTCCTTCTCTAACCGTCATCGGTCGACTCCGTATTTTCCGCACTCGGTGCGCGCACTCTCAATGCGCTGACCTTTGTCACTCTTTTGCACCTAGGTCGCACGCACACGACCACACTTAGGCTCGGTCTCGGCACTCCGCATCATGCCGAGCCAAACACGCATGCTAACATCCATCTCTCGGTCCTTGTATTTAAAACTCGCACCCTAAAAGAAACTTTCGACACTTAGCAATCTGCAACTCTGGTGACCATGCCGCACACCCGCGACATTCTTTTTAGGCACCTTTTGGTCCTGGCCCTCCGCAATCAAGCCAAGACCGAGGCCAACATTTAAGGTTGTAACATACCACCCCCACTAGAGGAATCCAACGTCCTCGTTGGGGCCTGCACCAACCCTGCCTCGCCTAAGCACATGAAAATTATTTTCTCGGTCTTTCTAGCCGAACTCACTTTCAGCCTTTCCATCAGGACTGTGTACTTGTATTAACTATCCACTCCCGGGACCGAGGTCTTCCTGCTCGCCTTCAGGAATATTTCCGCACCCAAGTATTCGAAAAATTCTTCCTTGGTCTTCTCTTTGGAACCCGTCTTTAGCACCCCATTAAGACCGTATACTTGATTGATCTACTCACATACGGTATAAAGATCTTCCCACTTGCACTTGGGAATTTGAGAACAACGCCCTTTGAGAGATATCTCCCCAATCTCCCCGGAATATGTGATGGTCGCCGCAGCAGACCCACTTCCATCTTCTTCTCGGTCTTGTCTAGTTTACACACTAAACAAGACATCAACTTCACACGCGGCTGATGTTTAGGGTCCTCCTTGGTTACCTTTCGAGCATCTTTCGAAAGTCTGGACCCAACAAGCGTCGGGACCTTAGAATAGGCCGACACTTGGCCCTTTCTGGCCTTCATCTCCAACTCAGTCGACGCTTCTTCCTCCTCTTCCCCCACACGGCTTTCAACTAGCTGCATGGCTGCAAGGCATCCTGACTTACTTTTATTTGGATATTTGTAAGTTCCTGCTATGAATGAGGGGTTCTTGGGATCACCAATGAAAATCCCTCCCAAGTGAGGCATCACCACCACCATCGCTTAGACCCGAAACTCAAGTCCTAGAATGACTTCATAATCATCTAGAGGAACAACCATCAACTCGACCTGCCCCTTCCAACTTCCCACTTGGAGGTCGGCTCTGGCCATGCCTTTATTTGGCGTGGCTTCAGAATTCACGGCCTTCAATCGGCCCTTGTGTTGGGACATCACCAACCCTAGATTCTGAATCTCTTGGTCTGCAACAAAATTATGTGTGGCCCCTAAATCAACCAGCGCCATCACCTCTCTTTCATTTATGCAAACTTTCACAAACATCAATCCCAACCCTGGAAATGATTTCTCCGCATGCAACACACTCAATAGCTGCATCTGATTCACCATTGTATGAGCTTCTTCACTAGGCTCCTCATCTTTCTCGGCCAAGAGTGTTGCTACTCTTGCACGCTTTGGACAGTCCTTCATGCGGTGATCTCCTTCACAAATGAAACACCCCTGGTTGGCACGGTCCTTAACAGAAAAATTCCTTTTGTTTCCTTCTTGTTGCTAGATCCCTCAGACTTGGCTGCCTCTTTTTCATAAGATTTAGTCTTCCCCTTGTCCCTTTGAGTGTTCTTCTTAGCATCAGGATTTTCGCCCCCGATTGCTTTGAAGTTCACTAAGCGATCAGCCGCAGCAATGGCCGAAGGCAAGTTCTTCACATCCTACCTCCTTATCTTGGTTTGCGCCCATGGTTGCAAACTAGATAAAAAGTTGAACAATTTATCTTCTTCGGACATGACCTTCACATCCAACATTAGGGAAGTAAAATCTCTCACATAATCCCTGGTCGAACCAGCATGTTTTAAGTTTCGAAGGGCTTCTCTCGCCCTCCAAGACGAGTTTCGAGGCAAGAACTGCTCCTTCAGCTCACACTTTATGATTTCCCACGAGTCAATCTTAGCTCGATTCACACTCATATCATCTGATAAGCGCGCTCTCCACCACAACTTTGAATCCCCCACAAGGTACATGCTTGTGATCGAGACTCTTTCCTCTTCAGGGATCTTCGCTGCTGCAAAATAAGTTTCCATATCCCACAAAAAATTCTCTAACTCTTTGGAACTTCTCACGTCACCAAAGGGTTTTGGTTTCGGTACTTTGAATCTAGATGAAGAAACAGGGGCTGTGGCATGGCTGCTGCCAACAGCTTTCTTCAAGAGTCTGATTTCCATATCAAAGTGCTCCAACCTGGACTCCAAGTCCCCTTCAGTTACCAACTCTGTCTGGCCCACCGATTTTGAAGCTTCAATAACTCTCTTCAAGAGTTTGATTTTAGTCTCGAAGTGTTTCAGTCTGGACTCTAGGTCCTCTTTTGTTACCAACCGTTCCAGTCTGGACTCTAGGTCCTCTTCTGTTACCAATTCCTCCAATCTGGACTATAGATCCTCTTCAGTCACCAACTGCTCCAGTCTGGACTCTAGGTCCTTTTCAGTTACCAGCGCCCTCCGACCAACCAACTCTGAAACTTCAGCAATGGAGTTTCTAGCAGACAACCATTCTGTGTTTAAGTCGTTGATCTGAGAAAATATGGAAGAATCATCTCCAGCATTTGGGGCTCCCACCAACGCCTCCAAGCGCCTCAGCCTTGGCTCCATCTCAAGAGTAAGGCCACGGGTTTCTCTTTGTTCTGTCATGTTTGATAGAAATCGCAAATGGGGCTCTGATACCAGTTGTCACACGGGCAAATAACGCAGCGGAATTTTACTAACTTTTTCGCCCTTGTGCGGCTTGTTTTGCACACTAAAACAATCAGCCAAACTCAACACCGAGGTTTATTTCTCGCACCGAAATAATCAGCGAACTCACAACAATCAATAAGTATGCAGTAAAGTAAAAGACACACAGAATTACGAGTTACGCCCAACTTTATAATATTATTTCGCTCACAAATAACTATTACAAAGAAGACTATAAACTCACTTGGCTGCACACAAAAAGACACTCACTAGCTGTGGGTATTTTTCTACCAAAACTCAACCAACCGTCTTTGTGTAGCTCAAGTGTTATATTTATAGCCAAAGAAATAACATCAGCCTAGGAAAATAACTAACTCAGAACGTGGGGTCTAACTGCTCGGCTGTGAGTTCTGAATTGTGGGTCTCAACTGCCAGTACTCGGTCTTCAACTACCAGTACTCGGTATTTAACTACCCACTATCCAGTCCCACGGTCTTCCTCGGACAAACTGCGCCACAAGCTTTTGGACGTGAGTATAACTGCAACTAGTGGGATGTAACCGTCCACTACACCCACATTTTCCCTCGGACCTAGTTGGTGCTGACTTTATCCCCCACTTCGGTCCATCATGTCGACTTTTCCGGTCCTCAACCCATCATTCTGATATTTCCGAATCCACAACTCATCATGCCGACATTTCAGGGTCCCTTGTCTGATCGCCCTCGGTCCTTCTCTAACCGTCATTGGTCGACTGTATTTTTTGCACTCGGTGCGCGCACTTTCAATGTGCTGGCTTTTGTCACCCTTTTGCACCTAGGTCACACGCACACGACCACACTTAGGCTCGGTCTCGGCACTCCGCATCATGCCGAGCCAAACACGCATGCTAACATCCATCTCTCGGTCCTTATATTTAAAACTCGTACCCCGACAGAAACTTTCGACACTTAGCAATCTGCAACTCTGGTGCACATGCCGCACACCCGCGACATTCTTTTTAGGCACCTCTCGGTCCTGGCCCTCCGCAATCAAGCCAAGACCGAGGCCAACATTTAAGGTTGTAACACACACCCTCTATAGGTGTTGTTGTTCTTTGTGTATAAGGTGTTTTACAAGTTCTTCTCTTTGTGAAATATTCTTCGAGGGCGTAATTGATTTGTGTCCATGGATTCATATAAGATATGGATCATTTCTTTCTATATTTCCGCTGATGTTATCTTTGGCAACGATTGTGTGGCACCTGCAATCCTTTGTATAGATTCATCCATAGTCTGAGCACTTTATGCAAGAGTCATGAAACCAGCTGCAGCATCGGATGGTGGTTGCGCTGCCTCGGATGGTAGATGTGGTGTCTGTAGTGGCTGCTCTGGTTGTGGTGGTGCCTATAATGACTGCTCTTTTATACTCCTATTACTTGGAAGTGGAATGCGTGGAACTAGTATTCCAAGTCCAATCTATCCTTAAGCATATAGTCATCCCAGCATGACAATATTAGATATCGTCGCTCGTATTTTTGTCTTATTGTGCAATCGATGACTCTATCCAAGTAGCATAGCTGAAAACATGTATATTCAATATGTTATGAAATTTATATTTGAATAAACTATAAAAATAAAGTACTGATATTTGACAAAGAGTAATTACCAATAGAAATTTTTGGGGTTCGAGAAAAAAGTTGTTTTGATTTTTCTTCCATTTGTTGCAAGAATCAATCAATCCCTTCATGGTGAACTGAAAATAGTTGAACTTTGGGATGTTATCTGTTAAGGTTTTCCTTGCCATTGCGGGCGGGTTTTAAATTTTGGGTAAACGGATCAGGGTTTTCTGTTATAAAAACGGGTTAGAGTATAAATACTTTTTTCGATATTTTTCTTATAACATATAGTAAGTTGAGAGAGAGTGAATTACAGATCTAGGGTTTTCTGGTTTCCTTCTTTTTGTTGTTTTTTGGCTGATCCAGAGAGAAAGATTGGGGGAGCTTTTGATTATGGAGTAGTCCAATCATTCCTAGTGTAATCACTTCTTTTATTTGAGAGCAGGACATGTAATTTTCTACTATTGACATTTGTTTGATTTAGTGAAACTTATCCCTTCCGTGGACGTAGGTCGATTTTGACCGAACCACGTATATTGTGTTGTCGTTTATTGCTTTGTGCTATTTCAGTCTTCGTAATCTGTTTGTCGTCATATACGATTTGGAAACTGATTTGTTACAGGTTTGATTTCGATGAAGATCCATAATTTTGTTGTTGCAAAACCCAACAGTGGTATTAGAGCAGTATTGATTGGTTATCTGTTTTAACATTGGAGCAGAGTGTTTTGTTGGTTACTTGACGAAATTCAAAGAGGAGATAAATTGATTTCTTTGCTGGGGTTTTTGTCAGTTGTTAAGGCAGTAATAATGGGGAAATCTAGACCTGATATGGTGAGTCTAAATGGTACAAACTACAGGTAATGGAAACTGATGATTAGTGATCTGTTAGTTTCAGATGATTTGAATGAAGCAATTGAAAATGAGGGTGTTAGACCTGAGACTACAAAAGAGACTGATTGGAAAAAGACAGATAGAAAAGCCTGTAGCTTTATTCGTTCCTGAGTTGGTGTAAATGTTGTGCACCATGTTGAGAACGAGACTACGGCGTATGGTGTGTGGAGCAAACTTGAAGCTCTCTATGCTGGGAGGTCAGCAGGGAATAAAGCAGCACTGGTACGAAGGCTGGTGAATCTGAAGTATATTGATAATAAATCAATTGCTGAGCACTTGAATGAATTTAAAAATATTTTGAATCAGTTGAGTAGTATGAAGATAAATTTTGATGATGAGGTACAAGCACTTTTAGTCCTTGGATCTTTGCCTGCAAATTGGGAGACACTTATTATCACTCTCAGCAACTCAGCACCAAATGGTAAAGTCAACATGGCATTTGTCACCAGTTCCTTACTTGATGAGGAGAATCGAAAGGGGGATAAAACCTCTAAGTCTGATATGTTGGTGACTGATAGAGGAAGATCAAAGGATAATATAAGTGGTTCGAGTAGGGGCAAGTCTAGAAGCAAGTCTAGAGCTCCAAAGAAGGATGGTGCTTTCCATTACTGTGGCAAAATGGGTCACTAGAAAAACGAGTGCTGGAAATTTAAAAATGATAAAGCAAAGGGTACAGTGAAGCCCAGAGAAAAGAAAGAACAGAGTGCAGATAAATCTGCTTATGCTTCAGATGGTGAACTGACATATGCTTCTAACTGTCAAGACTCCTATCTTAGCACATCTTTAAATGAAACATCATGGATTGTTGACACAAGTGCCTCATTCCATATTACTCCACACAAAGGTTACTTCCAGTCCTACAAAGCTGGTGATTATGGTGAGGTTCGCATGGGTAACAGTGGTGTGTCCAAGATAGTTGGTCTTGGTGATGTTAGAATCGAGACAAACATGAGTTGTTTCCTAACATTGAGAGATGTAAGACATGTTCCTAATTTGAGAATGAATTTGATTCAGCAGGTAAACTCGATGATGGAGGCTACCATAATGTTTTCAGTGGTGGAGCATGGAAGCTAAGCAAGGGTTCATTGATTGTTGCACGAAGTAAGAAATGTTGTTCCTTATACAAGACAAATTTGAAAATTGTCTATGATGCAGCATATTCTGTTTTGATGGAGTCATCCTCTGAGTTGTGGCACAAGAGACTAGGTCACATTAGTGAAAAGGGGTTGAACGTTTTGATCAAAAAGAATGAGTTGCTGAGTCTCAAGGATGCTCATCTTGAAAATTGTGAGCATTTCTTGAAGGGTAAGCAGAATAGAGTCTCCTTCAGTAAGTCAAAAGTTGAACTGAAAAAGAATGTCCTTGAACTGGTCCATACAGATGTTTGTGGTCCCATGAAGATTAAATCCATAGGTGGTGCTTCCTATTTTGTAACCTTCATAGACGATGCATCTAAGAAGGTTTGGGCATATGCTATAAAGTCCAAGGATGAGGTTGCAGGAAGGTTTGAGGTCTTTTACAAGCTGATTGAAAGAGAGACATGAAGAAAATTGATGAGGGTGCGGTCAAATAATGGGGGAGAGTACATATGCTCATTTGATGATTATTGCAAAGAGCAGGGTATTCGACATGAAAAGACTGTGCCCAAGACTCCACAACAAAATAGTGTGGCAGAGAGGATGAACATAACAATGTTGGAACGGATGAGGAGTATGCTCTCCCATGCTAAGTTGGCTAAGCATTTCTGGACTGAAGTTATGAGCACTACAGTGTATGATACTAATACTGAAACTGATCTTGGTGATAATGTTGAGGTTGATTTTGAAGTTCAACAAGAAGATGAAAATCAACAGAATCAACAAACAGAGGTACTTAGGAGGTCTACTAAGGAGAAAAGATCAAATTATAAGTACCCTGCTACAGAGTATGTCCTTCTAACTGATTGTGGGGAGCCTATATGTTACAAGGAGGCTCTTGAGGATGCTCATAAGGAAGAATGAATAGATGCCATGGATGAAGAGATGAAGTCATTGCTGAAAATGGCACATATAAACTGGTTCAAAGACCAAAGAACAGAAAAGTATTACAAAATAAATGGGTGTACAAGATCAAGCAAAAAGGTGATGATAGCAAGACAAGATACAAGGCTAGGTTGGTTGTCAAAGGTTTTGACTAGAGGCATGGAATCGATTATGATGAGATTTTCTCATCGGTAGTGAAGATGACTTCTATCCGGGTGGTGTTAAGTCTAGTTGTTTGTATGGATCTTGAGGTTGAACAACTTGATGTCAAGACTACATTTCTCCATGGTGATTTGGATGAAGATGTTTATATGGAGCAACCTGAAGGTTATAATAAGAAAGGTGAGGAAAACAAGGTGTGCAAACTTGTCAAAAGTCTGTACGATTTGAAGCAAGCACTAAGGTAGTGGTATCTTAAGTTTGAGTCGTTCATGACCATCCATGGGTACATGAAGACGTCTACAGATCACTGTGTCTTTGTGCAAAAGTTTGTTTCTAATGATTTTATTATATTTCTCCTATATGTTGATGACATGCTGATTGTTTGGAGAGACAAGCTCAAGATTGCCAAGTTGAAAAAGGATTTGGCTAAGTCTTTTGAGATGAAAGACTTGGGTCAAGTAAGAAAAATTCTTGGAATGCAGGTCATTCGTGATCGGGTGAAGAAAAGGCTATGGTTGTCTCAAGAGAGATATATTGAGAAGATTCTAAAACGATTCTGTATGGACAAGGCAAAGCTAGTTGCTTGTCCATTGACTACACACTTGAAAATAAACAAGACAATGTCTCCCAAGGATGAAGAGGAAAGACAAGAAATGTGCAGTGTTTCATATGCTTCAGCAATAGGCAGTCTGATGTATGCAATGGTCTGTACAAGACCGGATATAGCTCATGTGGTTGGAGTACTTAGTCGTTTCCTTTCAAATCCCGGTAAGACACACTAGGAAGCGGTTAAGTGGCTAATAAGATATCTTCGAGGGACCTCTAAATACGCTTTGTGTTATGGTACTAGAAAGCCACATGTTGAAGGGTTTTCTGATTCATATATGAGTGGTGATATTGACACAATGAGATCAACTTCAGGGTATTTGTTTACTTTTGGAGGAGGAGTTGTATCATGGCAGTCTCGTCTACAGAAATGTGTTGTTTTGTCTACTACAGAAGCTGAATATATTGTCATTACTGAATGTTGTAAGGAAATGAGATGGATGAAAGAATTGTTGAAAAAATAGGCATTACACAAGACAGGTTTGTGGTGTTTAGTGACTCACAAAGTGCTATACATGTAAGCAAGAGTCCAAGTTTCCATTCACGTTCAAAACATATCCAAAGAATATACCATTGGATCCGTGAAGTGCTCGAGAAGAAGGAGTTATATTTAGAGAAAGTGCATAAAGATGAGAACGGGTCAGATATGATGACAAAAGGCTTACCAAGAGGCAAGCATGAGATATGTTGTGCCAAAGCCAGAATGGTTCTGGAGGAGCGTCACGATGATGAATGTTTATAGCAACATTCTCCCATGGCTCGAAAGGGGGAGAATTGTTGAGGTATTCCTTGCCATTGCGGGCGGGTTTTAAATTCCGGGTAAACGGGTTAGGGTTTTCTGTTATGAAAACGGGTTAGAGTATAAATACTTTTTTTTGGTATTTTTCTCATAACATACAGTAAGTTAAGAGAGAGTGAATTACAGATCTAGGGTTTTCTGGTTTCCTTCTTCTTGTTGTTCTTTGGCTGATCAAGAGAGAAAGATTGGGGGAGTTTTTGATTGTGGAGTAGTACAATCATTCCTAGTGTAATCACTTCTTTCATTTAAGAGCAGGGCATGTAAGTTTCTACTATTGACATTTGTTTGATTTAGTGAAACTTATCCCTCCCGTGGACGTAGGTCGATTTTGACCGAACCACGTATATTGTGTTGTTGTTTATTGCTTTGTGTTATTTCAGTCTTCGTAATCTGTTTGTCGTCATAGACGATTTGGAAACTGATTTGTTACAGGTTTGATTTCGAAGAAGATCCATAATTTTACTGTTGCAAAACCCAACATTATCAACATCCATCAGAGATTTGAGGATTTTAAACATGTAATAGAAAATTTTGGTCAAAAGTGTATGATGCTTGAATTATCAGTTTTGGGATTCACTATATATTATATTGTTGATTATGGGAGGTTCACAAAAAAATGCTGACAACATAGATTATAAAATCTATCTTAAATGGTTGTTAGTTGTTTGGTTCTCTTTTATCTTATGTGGCATGTCACTTGTTTTGGGAGCGCCGATGTTTTGGAATTCTCATCTTCTCCTCCACTCCATCAAAATTTGATTGTAATAGAGGTTGACTCAACGATTTCTATCTCCACTCTAAGGATATCCAATACGCACCGGACATCCTCTCCTTCTGTAGGGGGTTTTCAATTCCTGTCGTGGAAATAAAGGATTTCCTCCTTTATAGGGGTGCATGAACCAAATCATGGAAATAAAGGATTTCCTCCTTTATAAGGGTGGATGAACCAAATCAAGCACCAAACGTGGTTTTACCTCTCAGGATGCCTTTTCCAAAGGAACAATTCAGACGCCAAAAGAACAGAGGGACTTCCGGGGAGGGTGTAGAGGACGTGGATGTTTATTGATTCATTAAGAATTTCAGTTTGTTCTGAAAAAGATGGGTGGTTCAGACGGGTTAACGAAACAGGGCTTCCTTGAATCATGTTCGATTCAAATGTAGCTTCCACCATTAAAACAAGGGTCTTTGGCTAAATCGTGATAAGAGGGTGGTGGACTCAATTCTGGGCATAGAAACAGGGGATGTTTTACTTTCTAGGATGGAGTGGTAGTGGGATTGCATGGACAAATTCAAGTTGGATTTCGATTAACCAAAGCGTGGAACAGAGAGCAGGCGGATGATCAAGATTTAGGAGACATAATCATCTAGAATGGTCAAGGTAATCAAGTTTCTAATCAGAAGGGATGGAAGTTCAGAACCTTGCCCTTCAAAAAAAAGTTTTCAACAGAGTGTGATGATGATTGATAAGAGCACAAGAGAAGGATGGAGATGAAGTTTATGATGATCTTATTAGAATATTATGAACTGATTTTGTATAGGATTAATGTAACTTAATTATTTTGAAATTATTGAGAACTAACATGTATCCCGTGCATTTGCACGAGTAATAATATAAAAAACGGTGAAAAAAATATTACAGTAAAATTTTTATGGGCGGGTCAACCTAAAATTCGACTCAAATATCCATTTACTCTCACATATATCCAAATTAACTACAGCTCTCAACCCGGCAATCCGGACACTTTAAAAATTAAGCATCATTATATATATAGATTAGTTAGTTAAAAAGTTAAACTTATATTGTTCAAATGTCATGCGTTTATCAAATTTTGGGTTGAATTTAAAATATAAAGTGTTATTAGTCTAGTTGGTTAAAAGATTGTACTTATTTTGTTAAGTTGCAAGTTCGAACCATACATATAGCATTTTTAATTTTATTTTTAACCGTTTTAAGTTTATGGGCGGGTCAACCCACAATCCGACATAAGTATCCATTTACTCTCACATATATCCAAATTAACCACAACTCTCGACCCGGCAATCCAGACACTTTAAAAATTAAGCATCATTATATATATAGATTACTTAGTTAAAAAGTTGAACTTATATTGTTCAAATGTCACGCGTTTATCAAATTTTGGGTTGAATTTAAAATATAAAGTGTTATTAGCCTATTTGGTTAAAATGTTGTACTTGTTTTGTTAGGTTGCAAGTTCGAACCATACCTATGCATTTTTAATTTTATTTTTAGCCGTTTTAAGTTTATGGGCGGGTCAACCCACAATCCGACCTAAGTATCCATTTATTCTCACATATATCCAAATTAACCACAGCTCTCGACCCGGCAATTCAGACACTTTAAAAATTAAGCATCATTATATATATAGATTACTTAGTTAAAAAGTTGAACTTATATTGTTCAAATGTTACGCGTTTATCAAATTTTGGGTTGAATTTAAAATATAAAGTGTTATTATCCTATTTGGTTAAATTGTTGTACTTGTTTTGTTAGGTTGCAAGTTCGAACCATACCTATGCATTTTTAATTTTATTTTTAACCGTTTTAAGTTTATAGGTGGGTCAACCCACAATCCGACCTAAGTATCCATTTACTCTCACATATATCCGAATTAACCACAGCTCTCGACCTGGCAATCCAGACACTTTAAAAATTAAGCATCATTATATATATATATATATATTACTTAGTTAAAAAGTTGAACTTCTATTGTTCAAATGTCACGCGTTTATCAAATTTTGGGTTGAATTTAAAATATAAAGTGTTATTAACCTATTTGGTTAAAATGTTGTATTTGTTTTGTTAGATTGCAAGTTCGAATCATACCTATGCATTTTTAATTTTATTTTTAACCGTTTTAAGTTTATGGGTGAGTCAACCCACAATCCGACCCAAGTATCCATTTACTCTCACATATATCCAAATTAACCACAGCTCTCGACTGACAATCCGGACACTTTAAAAATTAAGCATCATTATATATATTGATTTGTAACTAGTTCACTAAGTGAAATAAATGTCTTAGATATTGAGTTGAAATAAATGTTAATATATGAATGTATGTTAAATGTTTGATGAAATGTAACTTTTTGTTGAATGATTGATGTATTTTTTTTTTATGTTTAATGATGTTTTGATTTATAAAAACAGTACTTTTTTAGATGAAATTTAATGAATAATTGACAATTTGTGAATCAATTTCAGAAAATAATTTGTCTATTTCAATTGGTGAATCACTTTTAAATAGTGTTATTAATGATAGTATAAATTTAACTGCATTAAATAAATAAATAAATTGGGCTAAAACAAGTGTAACAGGTTATGAAATTTTTGTCAATTCCCTTGTTTTTCTTTATCAAAACTTAGAAAAAATATTTGGAATTTGAGTTCAAAATAATTTGGTAAACCAACTTCTTCAGAAGAACATTTTGCTTTATATTTAATCTTTCAAGGGATATAGAATCACAAATCCTCCAAATGCAAATTAGGATTTTTTGATAAAGTTTTGTCCAATTTTTACTTAAATTTTAAAATGTGTGTGCTGAAATCAAACTTTACAAAAGCAAATAAGGTTGAAAGACTAAATTTTATTTGGTGTATATTTTGTTTTGATATTTTTGATGAGTTATAATTGTTCAATCTAAAATCTAATGTGCTTAATTTGATGAATATTAGTGGAATAATATAAAGTAATGTGATTTGTTAAATGTTTTGGTAAATTTGTTGTCACACCATATAAAAATTGGTAAGTGGATATCTTCATCCAACTTTTGACTAATAAATTGTAATTTACATTTAAGTCATCGTGCTTTAATATTCTGTCTCAATATCCATTTTAAATTATTGATATTTAGTATTAGATGTTGAAAAACAATTGTGTAAACAAGTCTTTTCTTGAAAACTTTTGTATTATACATGTATTATGTTGAATATATTTAAAAGCTTAAACTCTCCAAATTTTAAATTAGTGTAATTAAATTTTTCTTAAACATTTCTGTCCAGTTTTGAATTTTAAATGCTTGAATTGAGATCTTTTTTCCAAATAAACATATTTGAACTTTGTTTGATAGTACCTTTTTTTATTTTAGAAAAATTTGATCAATTCACTCAATAGAAAAAATTTAAAATCTCCTTAAAGATCATGGTTAAATCTATATTAAGAATAAGAGAGCAAATCACATGATACAATCGGATTGATTCTGAAAAAAATAAATAATTTATCTTTTTCCTTTTCTCAACTAATAAGATGATGTCAAGTCATTCCCTCCCCCAAATTCTCAACCCCTATCACTCCTTATCTATATTTTAACCCATTAACAATTATGGTGTAAGAATAACATATCCAAGATAGAAAGATGTTTCAAATATACTAAGATGAAAATATGAATACTTGTCCAATTCTATAACCACCAAAACTATGAAATAAGTGCCATCCAAAATGAACCCTAGATATCCACACAAAAAGGAGGGTAAGAAAATCTGCAAGGACAGCATTTCCATATGCAAGAGCACAAACAGGGGGTTCTCAGAGAAAATTTCATGTTGAAATACAAGCAAATGCAAAAGGCAAACCAGGATACAATCATACAACAGGTTACTATGTCAAAGAGAATAAAAAAAAATACGAAAATAAGAAGGGGGCTATATAAGGGGCATTTCCCATGTATAAGAGCACTCACCACAAAACTCAGTGCCTTTCCATCATAAAGTAAGTACTTTACGGCTCAATTTGCTGATTTGCAGTACGAAACCGTGAACCAAATGCATGATTTTGAATAACAGATTTCTTACATTGTTTTGTCATGCCTAACGGGGCTTGAGTATTCAGTTCCATTTTCTGATGAAGTGATAGTGGAAGATCCGGTTGACGAGAGATCACCACCATTGTTCACACTGTTTTGGAAACTTTTTGCTGCCAATGGAGAATTCCTACGTGGGTCAGCGCCAGAAGCAGGCATCTGACCCTCTTCCGCCAGTTTTTTAAGAAGGTTCATAACTGTGGGAAGGAACTTTGTGGACAAAGAAAGAAGTCCTGGAAGCTGAAAACAAGAAAAAAGTCCCGGTTAGAAGCATACTTAGGCCTTGTTTGAATCATTCAAATCATCAGCTAAACTAAAATACTGTTAATTTATTGTTTATCATTTTAAACTATTTAATGCAAAGAATGTTTTAGTCAATTAACCCAAATAATCCATTCATACGAGTTTTTCTTTCTTTTTCTTAAAAAAAACTACATCAGACAAGCTCTTGATATAGGATAAGCCCAGGATTAAGTTCAAAACCAATTCAACGTTTGTGATACTTACAGCACCATTGCGGAATTCACCAGCAATGTCAAGCTGCACCCATAGTGCTTTTACTAGAAGAAATGCAACAAAAATTACTCCCAAGTATAAAGGATTCCTGCAGTGTGCAAATGCAAAAATATATAAATAAAAAAATCAATTATAATGGAATCACAGAATTTTAGTTTCCCGACAAGACATGGAAGAAAACATACCGAAGAAGTGTCATAAATTCATTGAAACCCAAGACAACTAAGGCAACAATAGCCCATGGTGGTGGCAACCAATTATTACTCCGCTTGCTGGCTTCCTGAAATATTATGAATCAAGTGTAATTTAGTTTCCTGAAATCACTTTCTCCAATTAATTAGAAAGAAAGTGAATCAAATACAAAAGATCAGATATTAATGTTAGAGAGCAAGCAGTTCATACTTGAGCAGCAATAGCTTGAGTGACAGTGTACTCTGTCTCTGTCTTGAATTGCCTCCATATTGATTTGCATTGAACAGGTGTGATTAATGTTCTCGATGCTGGAACCTTGAATGTGACAAATTAGAAAACCGTAGGAGTATATTAGCACTTCTGGTATTATATGATTCAACTCAAGGCATCATTTCAAAATTTTGGACCTTGTGAAGATGCAAATACTATTGAAGCCACACTGATCCATGTAATTTAGTTCAGGATAATTATCCAGAGATTTTAAGCCTACTTGCGATCACTCCAGAAAAATCTACACTTGTTATGTTTGTCAAAAATAATCTGGATCCTAGAAATAGTTTTCTTTGAGAGATTAATGATAGTTTTTATGAAAACAATGCGTGTCCATTTTACATAGAATAAGGAAATTAAAGCAAAGGTACGTTATAATTTAAATTCCTAAATGAAGTCAGAAAATAGCTTGTACACCAAATGAAGACAAAAATCACACTATAGTTCCATAAAATAATCATTTTACCAAATGAAGACAAAAATCACAGCTAAGCTTTCAATTATAACTTTGCGGACTTTTCCAATGGATCGTGATTGTGACAAAAGATCAGTTTTAAATAGGCTCTTTGAATATATAGATATACAAAGTTTCATAGCTAAGCTCTTTTGGGTAAGGCATGAATTATCACCTCTTCCATGGTTATCTTAGTTTGATGCTTTAATAAACAGTAAACCAGCTATATATGGTCACTCACCTCTTCCCAAGTGCTCGATGCCAGGGAATCATCCAATGACAAGCTTCTGTTCGTAGTACCAGCAGTTCTGGGTTCAACCAGAGCAAGAGACAATGTACTCTCAATTTTATCAGGTTCATCTTCCAATCGAATTGCAGCCATTACAGAGAGCATCTTCAGAGACTGGTACAACAGTTCATAAATGCAATATTGTTCAGAATGTAAAGAAAAAACATCATAACACGGTGAAGGAAAAGTTTAGCATCATACTGAAGAGCGAGCAGTTTTAGTAATTGCCCTAATGTCCTCCTTGCCCGTCCAGACCCGTGGCATTGAGTCAGAATCATGGCTAAATATTGTGGAAAACCTAGAAGCATGACATATTGAGACAATTCTTAGCATCCAAACATATTAGTTCGAGCTAATGCCAAAGACTACAAAAAGTAACTTCTCAGGGTCGGCACCTATCCTTCATACGAATAAGAACTCTTCCCGATTCTTCTTTTGACTTTGATTCAACCACACTTCTTGCATAGTCTTTCAGGCTCAGTAGCATTTTACTCCTAGTCTCTTCATCCATGTCAAAACCAGAAATTGCTAATTCAAAACTAGAGACAGCTAATTCAGTTTCACGACGAAGAAGCTTCCTTATTGACGACCAGGTTTCATCATTAGCTCCATCCAGAAGAGCTTCAACAGGTCCAGACAGTGACTCGTTCAACTTCGTCTGCAAAGAGAATTCATCAGTTTGTTAGTTTACTGTGGACTAATAAGGAGATAGACAAATGAATTCACTCATCACCAACTAAGCAAATATGTACTAAGGAAATTATGATTGAGAATAGAGAGAGAGGAAAGGAAAGAGGAATTAGTCCCTCAATTAAAAAATATTTATAAATACATCTATAAACTTTAACAACTTTTTTATAAAAAACCTTAAAATTCTTTTAAAAAACCTTTACAACAATTATCATTCATGTTGGAGACTCATATTGTTCGCTTTTGTTTGAGATCATTGATCAAAATACCGTTCCGTTTGAGGCCCTAATTGCAATTCCAGCCAATTTTATAACCCATACACGTGAAACATCAGAATTTCTGGTAAACACCAAGGGAAAATCTGTGTCATCCACACTAGCATATACACTTCATGCAAGAGTATCTTCCCCATTTCACTGAGTGACCAAACTTAAACCACAATTCATATGCAGGTACATGTTTTCACCAAGTAAATCATCTTCCTATTTGTCAACTGATACATCAAACTGAAAAATACTAAGAGCTAAAGAAACATTACCTCGTATAGGTTAGTAAGCTCAGACAGCTTGGAAGTCCATACAGCAGTGACATGTGAATCAATTTCACGTTTAAGCTTATCCCTCGTTCTGGATGAGTCCCAATCAGCTTGCATGATGGTGGCATCTGAAAGATCAGAAAAGTCTACTCGTTGAGAAAGATGTAAACTACTGATTCTCATTGTACACCACGTTCTCAGCATTAAATGGAAGGGAAATTCATAATAAATGCACAATTCTAACCAAATAAACACTAGAAAATAACATTAAAAGTAAACACTACATTCATGTATTAAGAGCTTGTGGATATTAAAAGTAAACACTACCTTCATGTATCAACACTACATATGTGTCAGTTGAATGTCTCATGGGCATGAAAACCCCAAAAACTAGATGTCAAATTCCAAAAAAAATTAACTTAACAAGTATTATTGCCTCTTTTGGTAGCAACAGGAGTGGAAGATAAACTGTATATAGACCATATTAAAAATTAATAATGATATCAATAAACAAATTGGAGAAGATAGATCACAGGGCTGTATGAAACCAAACAAAAAAATAGACTGGAGTAGGAAACCTGATTAACATGATTTTAATTTTAAGTATATGCAACAGAATATTGCTGAGAAGTCATGTTTGGATTATTACAGATAGATATGGTAGTGTAGTTCCTTTAGGATAAACCCTAACTAGCCTTTAGTCTTGATCTTGCTTGATAATCTAATTAATCAATCTATAACAAGGTGCTTTTACCTGTACATCTTTCATCAAACTGGGTCATATATAATTTGGTACAATTACGAGCAGCCACAGAAAATCCTTCTCCACCGGCTAAAGCTTTATCAAACGTTTCTTTAAATTTTTCCAGGGCCTGGGACCGTATGTGCCCCAACATAGACTGATATGCTGGTTGCACAAGCTAACAGATAAAATGACAAAACATAAGTAAATTTAGTATCAAACTGTAAGTAGATGAACAAGCACTGCAAACTTGAAAGATACATGCAATATCAGAAAATGTGACATTTATTCTTTATGTTAATTTGCAAGGTGCTAAGTAGGATTTTCTATCGAGAAAGTTTCAATAGTGCAAGGAGGTAAGCAACATTGCAATTCATATGCATCTAATGCAAGCAAGTGCACCATTTTATAACCACATATTGAACATAAGGCATCATGCAAGTTTCTTAGTCGACTAGGAGATCCTTTAAAAGGTATCTGCATACAATGCCATTATTAGCAATTAGAAACATCAATAATAAAGAATAGGAGTCAATGATTTAGCACAATCATAACGTGCAAGAACACAACGGGTTTAAATCACTTTCTTAGGAACAATGACTTCACTTATTGTCAGAAACAAGCAGCATAAAATAATCCAATCATCAAATAACATCATCAAATTTCCTTACTTGCAGCAATTTCTCTTCCAACTGCTTCCGCTTAGAGGATCTGACACCATCATCAAAAAATGTAGCCTCTGCATCATACCTGGAAGACAATATAAGATGGGTAAAAACTAACATTCAAATCAATCGAGAAAACATACATGTTTCTTACTAAATTGTAAAAACGTCGTGACAACAAACTCGCTGCATGAAGAGAAAAAGGCATAAACCATAACATGTTACTCTAGTCAAAGATAATAGAAAATAACAATAAATGCATCCCCGAGCAGATTAACAACCTAAAACTATGTAGAGTCCGTGTTTAAATATAATAATCAAATAGTACTTCACAACAACATTCTATGTGTATATTAAAGAAAGATTTTACCTCACTCTTGATATGTCAAACACAGAATTATTTTAGGAAAGGTGATGATGAATAAGTAATATAATAGCTATTAAGCAGTTACTGCACGGGAAACATAAAAGATATTCTTACTCTGAGAGACAAGTGTCTAGAATTGAACTAAGCTTCTTCCCAAAACCAGGAACAGGGCCAGATTGTACAGCTTCATCTAGCTCACACCACACCTGTGATCACATCGGATTAAGTTGTCATCTCAGAATTGAGTAACAATATTGCACAGAATGAAATTGCAAACTAGAATTTAGCGTGTACGCATAAAAGTAAGAATAAAGATACCTCATTTGTGACAAAAGAAGCAAGCTTTTCATTGGCAATTTCTTCACAACGTACAGTAGCCACCATGACCTACAACAAGTGCCCATATAAGAAGGAATAGTTCAAGAGATATTTTAATAGGATTGTCACAAAAGTTTCAAGTTAAACCTTGTGTGCAGGAAGGTCAAGATCTTTGTTCTCCTTAATAACCTTCCAGATCTGCTGTGCACTAAATGAAAACCCTGATGCAGGAACTACACCCCTTCTATCTCCAGCGAGTCCACCAGGAGCTATTGAATGAAAAAATCGCTGCCTCAAATTAGCCACCTTTCAAGACAAGAAATTTCAACTCAGATGCTTTCAAAACATCACTGAAAAACAAACTCTACTTGATATAAATGTTGGACTTCAGAACAACTTTTTTTTTGTTAAGAAAATAACATATTGCCATTTCATTAAAAAAGAACAAGAGTTAAAAGGAAGCCAAGGACAGACAACTTCACAATTCAAAGAAAAAAAAGAAAATATTCAAAGCATTACATGACAAACATTCAAAGAAAAGAAAACAAGCACATTCTAACAACTCATGCCTAAACCATTTTTCATGACCTGATTACTACTAATACCCCACTCTTGGCACAGAAGCCAATTATGATAAGTGTCTGGAACATTCCCTCTCTAATTAATAGACTTTAGAACAACTTTACGAGAAACATTAAATGTTCCACACACTCAAGTGTGTCACTAGATTAACCCCAACATGGATATTAAAGAAGAAAACAAGTATCCTGCAAATAATCACTTTCAAATCTTCAATACTTATATTTCAAACTACAACAAATAAAATTGCAGTAGATCGATATCAATTTGGTAAGGAAAAAGATACCTGCTCCCTAAATTGTTCTTCCTTCTCTTCATAACTTGAAAGAGCCACAACTTCAACCTGGACGTTTAACAGAATATACAACATTGTTTTACCATCCTATAATTAAGCGTATGACATAACACAATTATATTGACGTATATAACCATTTTCTTACATTGAAAAATTCACTTAATGGAGTTTCTTTGTGAGCTTGTGGTTTAGGAACATTGTCCCATATCTGTAACAAAATTAAATGAGAAAGAAATTAATTAACACAGCCCCTCCCAATAAAAGTAATAACGAAAAAAAATAGGTGAACTCTGACAGGAATGATACAACAAACAGGATTAAATAAGGTCAAAGAAATGTAATTACCTTTTGAATATCTTCTCTCAGAACAGGTTCCAAGTTCTCTAATGGTGTCTATACTCAAAGAAATGAAAATAAGCATTACAAAATGTCTTATATGTTACTCAGAGAAGTTATCTGAACAAGATTACCAAGAAAAACAATCATATCTAAGAGCAGCAATGAAAGGATAAGATTATACCCTGGTTTTGTCACGTATAACAAACAATAAGGTTGTCTTTCGTGGACTAAATAGTCGCATCATGACCTACCAATAAAGTCATTGTAATGTTAAAGCCATTACAACTACAATTGCGCTGATTTGAGATAGTTTTCACATAACACAATGACAAAACAAGAAGTGCCACCTATTAAGATACCTGAAATACAGTTTTTAAAAGAGGCTTATTTGCAGCCTGCTCCCGCCCAATATCATGACACCACCTAAATAGCATAATTTAAAGAGGTTGATCAGAAGATCATACATTACTTTTACGGATTTAGCACATGGAATGTAGGATTCTAGCATCATGCCTTAAGTGAATACATAATATGACCATCTTTGTATAAGAAAAACTTACATATTAATCAGCACTATATCTGAAACAGCAAGGGCAAAGAGGGCACTTTGCTTTTCAAATGCGGTATCATCCTGGAAAGTAGGTACAAAGTAATAAGAAACAATAGGAAAAAAGGGAAGAGATGTCACAAGCACAATAATTTTTCAACTTCAGTCCCAAAGTGTCAAAGAAATCCCATAAACACATTTTATTTTTTATTCTGCAAAAGAAATCTGGAAACTAAACTTAGTGAGACACACACATTCATAAATTTTGTTTCTGTATTTATATCTGAATAATAAAAACAGAAATAAAAAGTGTTTCCAAATGGTACTCTTGTAAAATAAACTCATAAATCTTGGGATTTTATTCCCCTTCCTCTCAAGTAACAACACAGCTCTTTATTATCTATATGTACAGACTGTAACAATTTCATAATTTATCTTTTGAAGTAAATCTGGAGTAGCTCATTATAGGGATTCTATGCCATGGGAAGAGAAAATAGGATGCTTTTCACTAGCACTAGTGAATCACTATGTTTCAGTAGAAGCCTTAATTTCTCACATCCTTCACAATTTTTGTGCAGTAGCACCGATACATATACTCTCATACTCCAAATATTATATTTTTCCAGAAAAATAAAGGTAAAAAAAAAGTTTAAAAGAAGTATATCTAAGTCAATTCTCTATGTGCTTCTCTTACAATATGCGAGAAGTAACAACACCTAAAAGTATCACTTTATCAGATGTATATGTGAATTCTTTCAAGCTGACAACCTGAATAATGGAATATTTTAGGACTTATGGACAAAACCAATGACCAGAATTTTGAAAATAGCACACATATTGCCAAACTCCAGAATTAAATAAAGAAGGGGATCCAACATCCATTTTAAGTAAATCAACTGTAAAGGAGAAGATAATGAGGGGCTTAAAACAAATTAAATACCATAATGTAGTAGAAAACTTCAAATGGTTGAACACAGACATGTAAAACAGACAAAATCACCCATGATGGAACTTAATTCCTAGCTCCAAAATGAAAGACAAAAAAAGAAAGGAAAGATATAATGTTGTTAATGAGAAAGTTATTGGAAGTTTACCTCTCCTCGTTCCCTTCCATCTGTACCCTCCAAATCCATTACAATTGTGCAAGGTTCAATACCGGCACAATTTGCCATCCAAATACCTTTGGTCGTCTGTGACCTGAAATAAACAAGACCAACTTAGCTTTATGGCTATCTAAAATATTTTCAACAAAAATGAATGCAGATGGAACTACTTGCCTTCCCTTAAAAGCATCCATCTCCCTGAAGTTTGTTCCAAATAAATTATTTAGGAGAGTGCTCTTTCCTAGTGGAATCATAAAAAATTCTATTTAGGAGTGCAATCATAATGCAATGGCTAATAATACCCAGGAAACAGAGCTACAAATGATATGCTAGGAATTCAGAACCTAGCACATCTATTCATTGATATTCAAAGCACATGACTATAAGACTGATAATGCATTGTCTTACACCTGAAAAACTCATTGCTCGGAATAAACTTTTCTGTATGTGACATGGTGTAGACAATTTAAGGATCTTGTCTCAATGCCTTGATAGTTGATACTAACCGGTCTCCAGAGAATTGGGTATGACAGGCCACATCATATAAAATATGTAAAAATAGCGGCATCTTGGTGGAGAAAAAAACATGTTGGAATATTTACATACCACTACTTTGCGGGCCCATTATAGAAACTACAGCATATGAAAGACCATATTCTGCCAATTTCACTTCCTTCATGAAATTATCTACTCCAGCAGCATTAAATGTGCCATCCCCATCTATGACTTGGGTGGAACTGCATTCGCTGTTTTTATCTGCTAGAATGCAATACAATTACAATCATAAAAATGAAAACCAATGGTGATTTACACCTAAAACATACACGAGAAATTTGTTATTAACGATCTGGATTTCCCTGCCCAATCTAATCTAAACCTACTGACCCACAAATACTTTGTTTTGCTTCTCTCTTTAGTAATTGATCGTCATGCAAGCAAAAACACATAGATTTCTGAAATTACGATGCCCACAAAACCCTATCCAGATCAAAATCAAGTTAAAACCTTGAACAATCATAAATCCCAATTGATCCCTTTTTGAGATTTTTAATCAAACACGATCGATTGCTTGACCCAGAACGAAGATATTAATAATACTAAGTTCCTGAAGTCCTGAACTGCTATAATAAAACGCAATCATAAGTATAACAGCTCTAACTCTCTACCAAATTAAAATCCCTAAAAAACTAGGATTCAATACCAACCATCACTGATGGTAAATATTGATTTCTTCGCCTTCGATCCAATAACATGCATAAAGCGACCAAAAGTCCATAAAATTTCGAGTGGTCAAAGAACAGAAAGATGAATCAAAGTTGAAATTCATACCCATTGCCTTAGATTCTTCTCGATCAATGAAGCAAAATGATGTCCAAAGACAAAGATCAGTTCAGGAACGAGAGAGATATCAGTAGTAAATCTCGGATGCAAATGATCCTTCTCTCTCTCTCTTCCTTCCCCTCTTCTCTCTTCTGCTCGTCAAAAAAGTGGCACTGACTATCAAGACGATGCCAAGATTGAATTTTTGCGTTGCTTAGAGCCAGAAATTACTTTATAAACTCTTTTTCTCATAATTTTTTTAATTAAAAATGCTTACAATTCTAATTAAAATTTGTTTCTTATAAGATTATTTTATCAATAATGATCCAATTATATTGGTTTTAAAAGGTGATTGTTTATAATATTAAGTTCCATTATTTTTTAATAAATATTATTAAGTATTATGCATTCAACCATATATAAAAAGGTTTACTAGCTCGACTTAAACTTGAGCTCAAACGAGTTTATAAATTTGAGCTTGAGTTTATCTATAAGTTCAACTCGAAAAATTTAAACTAAAATTAAATTTTCAAATATTTGTAAAGAAAAAATATTTATTTTAAATTTTAGATTTTAATATTAAAATAAATAAATAATATATTATTTATTATCATGCTCGAAAAAACTCGGCAAATCATCGAACAATTATTATATGAGTTTGAGCTCGACTCAAATATTAAACGATGGGAACTTTGTCAAAGTCAAACTCAAATCTTGATCTAGTAGTTCTCATTTGCAGCCCTAATTAAACTTGAGTTATTTTTTAAAATGTTTTTTAAGTAATAATTAAGATATTATATCATATAATATTATTTTTATAAATTTTATTTTAATAAGTGTTAATATTTTAATATAAAAATAGTATCTAAAAGAAACTTATTCTTGAACTCTTATTAATTAGTTTTATATTTACTAGAAACTTGTATTGTTTTGTGAATTATTATTTAAAGATTTTTTTTCCTCAGTATTATACATATTCAATCATATAAGTTCATTTTATTAAAAAATAAATTATTTAGGTTAATTGTTTTTTAAATATACTTTATAATCTTGTTTGAGATAGTAGATTATAGTAATTATTCATATAATATTGTATTTATGTTTTTTAAGGGATCGAAGTAGTGTAAATACAAGAAGCTTATTTTAATATTTTAAATAACAATTTAAAGCTTCATCTAGATTTAATATTTATTATAGAAAATTAATAATAGATCATTTTATATATGAATTGGGCTTGTTTTATATGTGGTTTTCTTGAATGGTTAAAATATTTTTATATTAACATTTTAAAAGATTATAAAGAATAAAGTATAAATAATTCAATATTTTGATTGATTATTTTATTTAAAAACAAATCATTAATGATGAAAATTGAATTTAAACTCCATCAAACAAGCCTTTATTTAATCAACTCATTTGACACAAAATAGGTTTATTGATTTTTAATCTCCTTCACGATTTATTAACTTTTAATTAATTATTTTGTTTTACTACATTTTTATTAACATATATAACGATATTAATGAAGAAAACATGTTTATTAAATTACTTACAAAACTTTGACTAAATTAAATAAAGTACTAAATATTGTATCTAATATATAGAATGTTTGAAACATGATAAAAAAAAAAGTTATTTAATAAAAATGACTCTAAACATCTATGATTAATTGTTGATGAATATAAGTAACTTTATAAATATATTTTTTATTAAACATGATTTATTAGATAATATTAAATATAAAATGAGTTTTAAGTATCAGAAATAAATTAAAATGTAATAATAAAAATAAAATTAAGATATTTAAAATTATTGCAAATGATCTGGTACAAAAGCATATGGAATATTTTTTATATCAACATGTGGTGGAAAGTTAATACATGCAAATATACATAAGATGGGGTCCATATATGTAACCACTCTTGTTTCAATCTCAATTAAATATATGGGGTCCATATATGAAAATGGTGAATAAAATTTTGAAATATTTATTTAAATAAATTACTTCTGTATAATTAAATTCATATCCACATAAAATTACTTTAAAATATTGAGATTAAATTTAGCAAATCAAGGATTTATTTTAATTTAAAGAGATGGTTAACATGATCATATAATTATAATAGTTTTTAATCACAATGTTTTTAAATACTTTTAGTGAGAATAAAAAAAAAATTACAAGAATAGTTGTTTTTAATTATAATATATATTTATTTAAGATGATTTTAAAATATATATATATTAATATTAAAATATTTTTGTTTTTAACTCTAATTTTTTTATTTGTTTGGCTTTGATATGGCTCTTTGAATTAATGAAATATTTCATATAATTTTTTTTTATCAAATAATTAATTAAATTATAAAGAAAATATTTTTGTCAATATAATATAATTTACTGATTATAATGTTAGTTTTAAAAATGAAATATAATTAAATTGATTATATATATAAATATTTTAATTGAGAATTTAAATGACATGTAAGATTGAGTCATTTTAAAGCTTACTCAAACAATCTTACTTTTCTTTTACATTTTATTTTCATTAAAAGAGATTATAATTTTTGTTTCACTTTTTTAATTTTTTTTTTAGATCGGCTAGTTTGTGAGAAGGCGCAAAAAACCGTGGGACCCAATGCATAAAGGACCGACTTCCCTCCTCTCTATGGGCCCACGTGGCGCCGCCCATCGTTGGTGAACTGTGGCCGGTTTGAATTCAGCTTATATTTGGGGTCCAATCTCTAATCTAGTCCCATCTCATATTAGATAATTCAATAATTATATATTCTCTCAAAATTTATTAATTACTTCATTTTATAAATATAAAATATATATAATTAAAATAAAAAAATACTTAATAAAATTATTAAATTATTAAATTATGTCACCATTTATAAATACGGGTGAAACATTAAAATGTGAATTTAATCTAATTTTTAATCGAGTCATAACTTAATTTTTAATAAGCTTCCATGACTTCTATACTGAACTTCGTTAACATTTAATTTATTTTTTATATAATATATTTAATTTTAATTTTTATTTAAAATATTTTATTTTAGTTTATAATATTTATTTTAATTATTTATTTAAAAAAAATTAATTTAAATTATATATTATATTTATAAAATTTAGTAAAGATAAAATAATATATTATTTTAATATTAATATTTATATAATGTATTTTATTTTAATATTTAAATTTTATTTAAAATATTTAATTATTATTAATTTTAATTATATATATTTTATTATTATAAAATAAAATAAATTAAATAATGAGTCTGAGAGAGAAATGTATGATTTTAATAAATTTAGAGAAGGAAGTTGAAGATTTTGTGAGAAGTGAAAGAGGATATGATTATAATGAGAAAAAATATATAGATTTTGGGTAGACATGAAAATAATCTTATATTTGCTTTAACTTAATTATACAATAGAGAACATCATTGATGTGTTTTTTTATAATTTTAATTGTTGAGAACATTATTGATGTGTTTTTGATAATTTTAATTGTTTCAATTTCTCAAATTTTTGTAAAGAAATTATTTTAAGAAATACTGTTTAAAAAGATTTGAGCAACTGAATTTATGATTTTATTACTGTAGTTTGGCTGGAACATTTTTTGGAGGGGTGAATATGAATTTATTGTCGTAAAATAACTATTATAAGTAGGTGAAATTTTGTAAAATTAAGAGGAAATCTTTATATATTTTAGGAGAGAAAATTTAAGAGAAAAAATTTAATTTGTGCATTTTAATTTTTATAGGTAAAAATATGTGTTTTGTTTTACTTTCACACAGAGGGAGTATATATCATTTATCGAGTGAATTAAAAATTTAATATAAAATATTTTTAAAATTTTTATTTCACTTATTGAATGAAATATCATTCTCTAAAAAAAAAAAAAATCTCAATCATGTATCATTACTCTTTTAAAGAATTTTTTATTTTTAAAATTGTCAATTTATATTTATAATTCGAAAAAATAAAAATAAAGAATATAATACAATAACTTTGCTAATGATTATCAATCTCATACGTACTTGTGAAAAATGATTAATTATCGACCGACTCCATCGACTTTCTAAAATAAATATTAGAAAGCGTTATAATAAAAAATTATGAATGATAACATTGGAGATTCGTCAATTTTTCTTCAATCAGATAATGCATTAAAAAATAATTTGAACGATAACCCAAATATGTAAGCCTACCATACCATATCAACCGACTCAATCCAAATTTCTCAGTAACCACCAAAAATTTGGATATTACCTAATGAATTTTAGTAATACTCCACAAAATACTCTAAATATTAGTCATCTCTCGACAATATAAAAGTAAATGAGTTACCAGTTTCACATTCTCGTGACACATACGACAGCAACTTACCATAATACAATATTTTTTCATTAATATCATCTGTGAAAATTTTACCGTAAATAGCGCTCCATCCAAAAGAACGAGATCTTGGTGACTCTAAAAACTTATTCCCACAAAAATCAGATGGACTTATCTTAACGAACAAGTTGTAATAATGTCCCACATGATACATATCTTACCAACGCATAACGCATAACGTTTTATTCATAGGGTAACACTTTAATTTTTGTGTGTGCGAGACAACATAAATTAAAAAAAATAATAACAATACTTAAATGATATAAAATTTTCAAAAGATAAATATAACACATTTGGTTCAGTTTATATAAAAACTAAATATTTACTAAAAACAACCAAATTTGACAAACTTTGAGTGTTCATGCATGAAAAAAAAATAAAGTAAAAGGGTTGAGTGGATACTTGTTGCATTGTGTGGAAAACCCGGCCTGTTCTAGGGTTTCTTAAAACAAGAACATTTCATTGGGAATACCTCATTTAATTACCTTAAACCCTAAACCGGTACTCAATGATGATGTTGTTGAGATTTGAAAAAGAAGATGATGGGCCAATAATGGATCTTGCTGTCATAGAATGCTATCTGAGTTTCATATTAAATTGTCTCTCCTGTTAAACCATAAATTAATAGACAAATGAATCATCTTAATAAGAACTCTCATTTACTTTTTCAATATTATAATGTCTTAATGTTAGATTTGTATAGATCCAATAGCAATAATTATTTTTAAACTAAGTATTTTATCATTTATATAGTCTGCTTATTAAGATATTTCTTAAGCTTGTTTGCTAAATTGGTTGGTTTGGCTCAGCTTATTCCTCCAAAAAGTTTAACTATTGAAGACAAATAAGATAAATCAAACTAGCACACATTTAGGCATGACAAGCGATCCGAAATTATCGTTTTTGAACGAATCGGTGGGTACCCGACACGATGCAAGTCCCGATTAATTTCAAGGAACCGATATATATTCTAAGAATCCATTTGTTTTATAATTTATTTGATAATTTGAAATGATTATTTTTTTTATTTGAACATATTTTTTTTTTTGGAATTAAAGAGAACTAAAATGACACTCCAAAAGCATAACCTCGTTTTCAAATGGAATCAAACCCGTGACAATTTGATCTCTTAAACCGACTATTATCACTGTACTACATTTATGACCCGTTTGTTTTATAAATTAATATTTTCATAATGAGATTGTAATTATTAACTAAATAAATATTGCGTTCACTAATTTATCGGATCAAGAAAACAAATATTAGAGTGAGCTTTCCAATCAGATTGAATTGCATAAGCTTTGAACGTACACTTAATTATCACATTTCCAGTTCTTATGATCACCATGCTTTCTGCTAGAATGCTTTTTAATCCCAGTCAGATCTCCCAATGCTCTAGAAGGATGATTATGAACCCATGTCTCTATTGATCGAGCACACGTAAACCTTTTTCACAACCTCTTTACTCCGCAGCTTTTTGCTTCAATTTCCATGGCAAATTTTGACCTCTTCTGTGGAGTTGTAAATTCTCTCTCGCATACAAATCTATTTGTTGTTACTAGTGTCTTGGGGCACTTCAGCATCCGGATCTGATAATAAAGGTACAAAAAATTTGAAAAAAAAAACATTCATCCATATTCAGTCAAAGGTTTTTGATCTAAAATTATTTTGATTATTTGAAATTGAACAATTTAATTAAAAATTAATAGATCATCGATGTGAAAAAGAGATAATTAAAGTCAAATAACTTTGGATGAGTACCCATAAATGAAGTAAAAAATTCAAACAACACCAATAAAACATCATATATAGAAAGTTTATCAACATGGATGTGAATAAATTAAAAGTAAATTTTGGATTAATTCTTCTTCTTGAAATTAAGGAAAGTGGGGATCATTTATATTCACCTGGGTTGCCTGGCAGGGTGGATCCAAGTACAAGGCTGCCCGGGATGTAGCTCGGGTAGCTCAAAATATTTTGTATACCGTCGTTATTGGTGATTTCCCGTCACTAAAAAACTAGTGAGAGTAAATTTGGTTTATTTTGTTTGTTTACATGATATTATTATCAAACTAGCCCGGATAGATTTTTTGATAAAAAATTAGTCCAAATCCTGACTCACCTGACAAGTTCCTTTTCTTCGTCTTCTTAAATGGAGGTTGTTGAGTTTGATCTAATACTATGAGTGGTGCAACTGTTGATTATTAGTTGAAAAAGAAACACTTGTTTGATGATCAGCTCATGAGGAGGTTAGGTTAGACAGTTCTCAATCTCTTCCAGATTTAACTTTTTATTTACTATTTTGTTGTTGTTGTTGATGATGATTAAGTGATAACAATATCTGGGTACAGGACAAACATTCGAACCAATCAAGAACTTTGATGAATAAAATAATGGTAAATATGGAAACTATAAAAACTCATATCCTCAAGATCATGGTTGAAGTCTTCACATTTAAGATCCTTAAATTGATGAAGCAGCCGATATTCTTCTTTATGTTTGAGAAACCTAGCTAGCTAGCATGTATATATATATACAAAATGATGAACACATATAATTTAACTATATACATGTAGAGAGAGGTTGTTGTTAACTGGTTATGGATGAGATTGAGAATCCTTAGATCAGTCCAAAAAAAAAAAAAAAAACACAGCTCAAAGACCATTCTGACGTGGGCTTTTTGTCTTTCACCTTTTTTTTTCAATTCATCTTTCTTTTTATAGACTAAAGTGGTTTAGTTGTAAATTTCTTGAATGATTAAACAAATTTTTTGAACTTTTGTTTGAAATACAAATTAAACCTCTTAACTTTAAATTGATATGGAATTATAACCTAAGAATATTGGTACAAATATTTCAACCTTTTAAAACAATATAGTTTAGGACAAAATATATGGTTATGGTTTTTGAAAAGCAAGAATCTTCCCATTCCATGAGAAAAAACAAATCATGTTTATACATTGGTTGGTATGTGTTAGTAAAAAAAAAAACATGATTGACAAAAGAGTGACAGAGCCTAGTTGTTGCCAACGGGGACATGATTGACGTCGAGTGAGTGATTACTTAGTCAATCGTCGGTTGTTGAATGTTTGGATAGAAATCACGAACTCAGTTAGATTTAGTCGATGAGTCCCTATTCCGATTATTTTCTGGTGGACTATTTGACTCGAAAAAAAATGTAGGACTTAAATTGATTGTGCGCGGTCGATTGATATGTTTACCCCACAACGCTATTATTATGACGGTATGAGAAATCTCTTTTGGAAAACCGGTGAAAGCAGTCAGTGAACTCGTTGATTTTTTTTTAGAAACTCCAAACTCGTTAACGTTAAATTTTATGTTATGATTGTTCGTTGTTGATCATTTTTTGTTTATGTTTTTCTCGTTGAGTTTCAGGTGTGTTTGGTGACAATTTTAACACTCGTGTTTTTGTATTATTTTTGTCCTTCTGTTTAAACGACTATATCATATTGCATAGATTAAAAAAACAAATAACACTATTAATTTCTCTATGTTCATTGATTCTATACAAAAACTCGAAATCAATGTTCTTGTTGAAGGTAGTTTTCTTTCCCAGTGCATGCAGTGATTCACCCACTCAATTTGCATGTTAAGAACCTTCATCCCTCTTGAGAGTTCTTATCTCCTCTTCTATCGATCTCTTGCTCATTAACGATGCGAGAAGTCTCGATAAAAAGTGATGCGCCTTTTAAAACCTTTGGTGAATGACATGCAATATGAATACATCATCACAATATTCCTCCTAGTTTGATATCCTGATCATTTGTATATCCAGCCTCCCTGTTTGTAATTTAATATATTTTATACTTATTTTCAGTTAATTTCACTTCTTGTATGTGCATTATGGGATATATATGGTTTAGCCACATACTAAAAAGAAAATAACATTAGATATTACCTATATATGACTTGAGGCTGAAAATCAGTCCCACACATTATTCTTCACTCCTCGTTCAGGTTCAGAATATAGGGACATTAGTGGAGTATATTGAATATATATATATATATATATATATATATATATATATATATATATATATATTATTTGGCTCAATGACAGATTTTTGAGATTCTTAGCTTGAGTAAAGTAAGATGACTTTGATAGACAAGATTTAGTCCACAATGTAAGTTAATTTTTATTGGATCAATTGACTTGAGCATAATATAAGAACCTTAATTTAGAGTAATGACCAATATTAAAGGTTAGAGTCTTGGGTTTCTGGGATATACTAACCCTAAGTTACTGGGTTCGAACCCGTCAGACGACAAGTTCTACGCCTGACTAAATGATTGTGTTTGCGAGCTACATACTTAATTTGTTATCCCATTTTTTTCCAGAAAAAAAAATACACCAAAGGTTAGAAGTGGGCGTTGCTCGAATAAGTTCAGTTTTCTCAACGTAATTGTAAGAAAAAAAGTTAGGTTATATAAAATTGATATCTATATTTGGACAATATTTCTGAACGTACGAGGTTGTTCGGTTGTGGATTTTTTAAAATATCAAGAAAGAAAATAAATTAAATGATGGGTGATGATTTTGAGGAGCAGTGATTATTTTTGTTAAAAAATTTAAGGATATATATACATATATAATAAAAAATAATAATTTAAAATTAGTGGTATTTTAGTATTTTGGTTAATGATTTGAGTAATGTGATTGATAAAAGAGGAGTGAAGTGATGTTTAATTTTGTATGTTTTTTTTAAAAACCTATACCGAACAAGGCCTATCTTTTTTTCTTATTAATGTCTGGTTTCATTTCAGTTTTATTTTTTTTTACAAATTAATCATAAGAAACTAATAATCAAATTTAAGTGAAAATCTTATTGAAGAATGAGTTTATATAAATTACATAAAAATGAGAAAATTTTAAAATATAATTAATAATTTTAAAAAATATTATTGAACTTTGCTTTTACATTTTTTCCGAATTTCACTTGGACAATTCTAAAATAAATGTACATGTTCACGACAATGCAAATGTTAATAATTTTGACGACTGATTTTTTTACCATAGTAGTAAATTTGAGATGATATTTTAACAATATTTGGTTCTGATTAGTGAAGAAAATGTCATTTTTAGTAGTTAAAATCATTTAAATTCTAATAAAAAAGAAAATTATAGAACGTGAGATTTAAGAAAAAAAATTCTGTTGTAACTTTTTTTTTTTTTATAAAATTAAATAACTACTTGTTATCTCTGTATTATATGGATTGAAATGTTTAAAGGATTTAGTTAGTTTTGAACCCTGAATAAGATGTCTAACAAATAATCATGTTACAACCAAAATTTTAATTTCAAGTTTAATTTTGTTAACTTTTAATGAGGTTATAATTATGCTAAAAAAAAATTATATTAAAGATCAGTTTTGAATTTAAGAACCTGACTTAGAATGCCTTAAAGAAAAAGTATTAAGCATATTAATTGAACCGATTCACGAATACTCCTATTAAAATAAAATAAATTTAAAAAATTTAAAAGTGATGAAGAATCGAGAGAAATTTTATAAAAATTTAACAAACTCTTACACATTATTTAAGTTGCAACCTTCTATTTTTTATAAAATAAAATTCATCTATTATAGAATCTGAATCAATGTTTTTAACAAACTTTCGCTCAATATAAATTATCATAGTATTTGTTAAAAACTCTTCTTTTCCATCTTATTCTGTTGAATAGTTTTCACATGCTTCATAGTTGAAAATGACATTTCTGTAATGACGGTAAGAACTGGCAAAGTCAAAAACAAGTCGAATTAATCTAACAATCAAATTATAATTTGATGATTTGTTTGTTTCAACTAATCTACGACATAATTTAATGATGAAAGACATATTTTGAAAATTCTAATTATGAGAAACAATAATTTTATAGTGGTGGAGTTGAGATTTCAAATAATACATTTCTTGTTCACTAAAATCTTATGAATAATACTTTTCAGCCAATTTTTAAATATCTCCAACTTTAAATGATTTAAAATTATCTTTAGGGGTTTAAAACATAACTAAGTATAAGGAGTTCTAATGTTTCATCACTAAATTTGAAATTCAATTCTTTTTGTTAAAATTCTATCACTGAATATATTGAAATGATATATAGTATTGATGAATTGTCAACGGATATTTTTGTAGACATGAACGTCTTGTTGCATTTTTATATGAAACATTTAGATTTTAATTTCAATTTAATGTTGTGTGCAAACCATTTGTACATATTCTAGAAGATGATCAAATCCTTCTTCTTTTAAATTGAAAAATAGTGTTTTAGTAGTTGAGACTAAATCCCTGACACTTACAATATTAAGAGATTTGTGTTACAAAGTTTGACGAAATATGTATGTATTTCCTACAATTTTGAGCATAATATGAAGTGTGAAAATAAATTCAAATTAAAGATCTTAAAGCTATTAGACAACCACAAAAGTGAAAATATTTTAATTACCTGTAAGCTCTTCTGAATGAGATCGATGTGAAGACGGAAAAAGAATAAAATGAATAGATGAAGAGTGAAAAAATTGTGAAGACTAAAGAAGAAGAGATTAAGAGCTAAAGAAATGATGTAGAATGAAAAAGAAAAAATGAAAAGTGAAAGAAACGGTGAAGAGTGAGTGAAAAAAATGGTGAGGATGAAAGAGAAAATGAAGGAAGGATGAAAGAATCGAAGAAGAGGCACGTATATTAGATTAGATGAAGAAGATTAGGTTAGATGAAGAGTCTCTTAGATATGTTATAGGAATTAGGGTTTTACTTTATGGATTGTGGGCCTTCATATGGGCTTTGAAGAGAAAGAGAGGGAAAAAATATATTATTTGAATTTTGAGTTTTAATATTAAATAAATAAATAAATATATTATATACTATGAGGCTCGAAAAAGCTCGACAAGCCATCGAGCAAGTATTATATGAGCTCGAGCTCGACTCGAATATTAAACGAGCCGCCTCGAACTCGAATCGAGCTCGGTAAAAGTCAAGCTCAAACCAAGCTTTGATCGAGCGGCTCGCGAGTGGCTCACGAGTAGCTTGACTCATTTGCAGCCCTAATGCAATGTACATTCACTTTATGTCTATTTTATAGTGCTGATTCAATTTTGAGTTATTTAAATAACTAGTATGTATTCTGTACATTTGCACGAGTAATAATATAAAAAATCGTAAAAAAATATTACGGTAAAAATGTGATAGAATTTTTAATTTTATTTTTAACCGTTTTAAGTTTATGGGCGGGTCAACCCACAATCCGACTCAAGTATCCATTTACTCTCACATTGCAGAACGATCTCTAAAACAATTGATACAGTTTAATTTCTCAACTCAATTAGTTTAACCTCTAAAGTCCACTTCTTCCCCATACTACGAGTGAAAGGAAATATATAAAGACTACCATTAAAGTAGCCCAGACAAGACTTACTATATCCATATGAATTATGTCCCCTATCTCTATAAATATGACGAAATTCTTCCATTATTGCTCACTAATAATAGTGAAATCTATAGCGCAAAGTCAAAAGAGATTATAGCCGATTAAAAACTATTGATGAATCACCGCGTTCATCAAATTTGGTGTTGAATTTAAAATATAATTAAAGTGTTATTAGCCTAGTTGGTTAAAGGGTTGTACTTGTTTTGTTAGGTTGCAAGTATGAACCATACCTATAGCATTTTTAATTTTATTTTTAACCATTTTAAGTTTATGGGCGGGTCTACCCATAATCCGACCCAAATATTCATTTACTCTCACATATATATCCAAATTAGCCACAGTTCTCGACCTGATAATACTCTCACGTATATATCAAAATTAGCCACATCTCTCGACCTGGCAATCCAGACACAGTGCCGACCCAATATATTTGAAGGCCTTGTGCGAGATATCAAATGCGGCCCTAAGTACTCCAAATAAAGAAAACACCAAAATTACAAACATAATATCATAAATAAATATCTACGCATACCAACAATTAAGATCATAACAACAAAAAGATAAAAAATCAAGACAAATTTTATGGTAAAGCTTATTGAATTTACGTAAATAACAAATGCTCTTATTACATTGTCTTCAAAAGGAATGACCAAAAGTCTGAAATCTATTACAAAGACACGACATGCAATACAATTCTACTATAATTTTACCAATTCATAGTCAAGCTTTTCCAAGAACTCATGTTCAATAGAAATCAAAGCCAAAGCATTTAGTCTTTCTTGTGACATGGTCCAACGCAAGTAAGATTTCAATATTTGTAGCTTTGAAAAGCTTCTTTCAGCTGATGCTACTGTCATTGGAACTGTTAACATAATTCTATATGCAAGACAACTAGTAGGATAACAATTAGCTCTTTTTAAGAAATTTAGGATTGCACTGGTTGAATCAAGCTCATTTAGTAAATGTTTTTGTAATAGTCCCAATTTATTTAATAAATCCTCACCGTTAATGTCAGAAGTGTGGCCATTCTCCAGCTTCTTCTCAAGGTTGTTGCAGCTTCTTTTTAGGTTAACACAATCCAAGGACTTTAGTTTCTCTATCGTAAATAAGAAACCAAATGTTTCCTCATATTGCTCATATTGCTCAAACCTTTTCTCTGTACTCTCTAAAGAATGCAATAAGTGCCTTCACACTACCCATTGTTGCATCAATCCGCATATTTTCAGACTGCAATTGTTTACTGACAATATTCACTTTAGCCAAGATATTATACCAGATAACCATCCCTATAATAAACTCAAATTTTCCAAGTTCATAATCTGCTAGACACTTGGCTTCACTTTTAATACCAGAATCTGTTATTTTCTCGGCAAGCTGATGTAAAGCTTCTCTTATTTCAGGAGCTTGAGTAATTATTGCCTTCACACTAACAACTCTACTTTCCCACCGTGTTGTCGATAATAATTTCAAAGTGTAACCTTTTTCTGATACATTTTCTCTCAAAATATCCCACCTTTTAATAGAGTCTACAAATAAGGTGTAAATATGTTGAACAACTCCAAAAAACTTTTTGCTTTTTGACAAGAGTTTGCAACATCAGATTATGTCAAATTGAGAGAATGTGCAGCACAAGGTGTATAAAATGCTCTAGGATTAATGTCTAGTAGTTTTATTTGTACACTTTTATGTTTCCCCTTCATGTTTGATCCATTATCGTAGCCTTGCCCTCTGACATCATCAATATCAAGACCAATATGGTGTAACACATTCTTTAATTCTTCAAACAACCCTTGACATGTTGTATCATTCACAACCAAAAATTGCAAAAAATATTCTTATACCTTTATTGGAACCGTGGAGACATCAACACACCTTATTATCAATGTCATTTGTTCTTTCTTACTTATGTCAAGAGTACAATCGAGTATTATTGAAAAATACTTGACTTCTTTTATTCTTTTCAGGATTGTACCTTTGATTTTAGAAGCTATCAAGAGTATCAATTCGTTTTGAATTTTGTGACTGAGATAATGAAACTGAATTTCATGATTTTGTTTTCTTCGAAAATGCTCCTTCAAGGTCGAATCCCATTCAGCAACCATTTCAACTAAAGCCAAAAAATTTACATTTCTTTCATCATAAATCTTCTCATTAGTTCCACGAAACGCCAAGCTTTGTTTAGCTAAATATTTCACGACTATAAACAATCTTTGTAGTACCTTTCGCCAATGTTCAGTCTCTAATTTAATTTGATCCTGCAAAACTTTATCTATTACTTGATTAGTTTCTATTCGTTCACGTAACTCAACCCAAATCAAGTATAAAGTTATATGGTCTGAACTTCGTTCATGTTGCATCAAACTGTGAGAAATGTGCCCCCAATCCCTTATTCCATCATGTGCTAACTTAGAAAGTTGTCGTTTGGTCTTGAAGACTTTACAGCAGAAGAAAAATACTGTCAAGATCCTTACAATACACAAGCCAATCTCGATGATGCTTCTGCCCATTTGATAAGTGCATAGTATAAAATTCAGATGTGAAACACTTGTTATTTGATCCATTTTTCAGACCTTTTCCTGTCAATACATCTCCTAGAGGACCTTTTGTCACCAATAAATCCCTCAATTTAGGAGCAAGATTATCCCAATTTTTAGGATCAAAGATGTTGGGGGTATCATCATTCCCTTCCGAACCAGGCTTCGTAGTTTCTTCTACATTAACATCAATATCTACTTCAAAAGGCTCCTCCATTTAATTCTCTATATTTTCTTCTAGGCCAATATCAACATCTTCCTAAGAAGGTGTTTGAGTCTCCATTGATTGCTCCACATTTTCTTTTACACCAACATTAATGTCTACATCTACCCCTATATCCCTTTAACATTGTGTTTCGTTCCCTTTATTGAAAACAAATTTATCCATAGTCCTTGATTGACTTTGAATAAATTTGTCTCGTTCCTTTATTCTTTTGCGTTTGGAACTATCCGATTCATGATTTCTTATAGTTATAGGAGCCATTCTAAAATTTCAAATTTCATCACATTAATAAACATAGTTCACAAATGACAATGAGAATATAATAAATTGTGATGGAAGAATAACGAATTGGATTTTAAAATTGCAATTATTAAAGCTAAAATCCAAGAAGTAGAGATTACGAACAATTGAGGAGATGAGACGATGGTCGAACGTCGGAGTTTGGAGAGAGGACGGGGTTGTACTTTGGAGATAACCTTCGGCTGGTCACAATTCACAAATTGGGTGCTTGCCGCTTGGGTGTGTGGTGTTGGAGTGGATGAGTTTAGCTAGTCGGCCCTAGGGTTGAGCCTCATTTTTTAAATATATATCATATATGTATTTAATTTATATATATATATATGTATATAATTTTTTTGGTGGCCCTACATTGTTTGTGGCCCTATGCAAGTGCACATCTTGCACAGCCAATGGGCCGGCCCTGTCCAGACACTTTAAAAATTAAACATCATTAAATATGTTGGATCAAATTATTTTGACTAAGTGTTGAAATAGTTTGACTATTGAGATTTTGATGATGAAATGATTTATGCGCTTTGATGCAGGTGTATCGAAATCATATTTCATGAGACTTGACTCTAATGAGGCTTATTAGACCGATTTTGCATTAGATGCACAAAATTAGACGTGCAGTCTAATAAATTCCGTAATTAGACATGTAGTTTAACTCGTGGAGTTAGACGTGCGATCTAATAGACTCCTTAATTAGATGTGCAGTCTAACTCGTGAAGTTAGACGTGCAGTCTAATAGAATCTCGGAATTAGACGTGCAATATAACTTAGTGGAGTTAGACGTGTAGTCTAATGTATACGAAATTAAACATGCAGTCTAACTCAGTGGAGTTAGACGTGCAGTCTAATGTATACGGAATTAGACGTGCAGTCTAACTCAGCGGAGTTAGACATGTAGTCTAATGGATTGTGAAAGTTAGACGTAAGTCTAACTCTTTCAGACAAGTCTGAAGTAGAACCGGAATTAGACGTGCAGTCTAACTTAGTGGAGTTAGACGTGCAGTCTAATGGTTTGTAACAATTAGACGCGCAGTCTAATGGTTTGTAACAATTAGACGTGTAGTCTAATTGGTGAAAGTTAGACGTAAGTCTAACTCCTTCAGACAAGTCTAAAGTAGAACCGGAATTAGACGTGTAGTCTAACTCAATGGAGTTAGACGTGCAGTCTAATGGTTTGTGAATGATTAGACGTGAAGTCTAATTAGTGAAAGTTAGACGTAAGTCTAACTCCTTCAGACAAGTCTGAAGTAGAACCAGAATTAGACGTACAGTCTAACTTAGTGGAGTTAGACGTGCAGTCTAATGGTTTGTAACAATTAGACGTGGTGAAAGTTAGACGTAAGTCTAACTCCTTCAGATTAGTCTGAAGTGATTGTAATTAGACGTAAGTCTAATCCCATTAGACTAAACGATCTAATAGATTCTGCTCTTAGAAGGGGATGTTTGATTTCATTAGACGAGGTCGTCTAACTGAAATACGTCTAATGCTATGCTTAAGTAGTATGCTTGAAGCTAGCACCCGCTTACCCACGTACTATAGCTGTACTCTACTCCTGCTCCACTTTCTAGTGAAGATTAGTACGATAGATATATGCAACCAACCAACGAATGCCACGTAAGAGAATTTCCCTCATATTACTTGTTTTGCAGGTACATCCCTGATGGAATATTCGGCGCACTACCAGTTGGTGTACGACCACGATCCTTGTGCTCAGAACCTGTTGTGTACTATGGAGGCTTTCCAATGGAAGAGTGCCACGTATCATTCTAAAGATTCGACCGTTAGTCTCTGCCAAGTATTTATCAAATCCTAAGGACAACGGACAAACAGCCAACCATCCGAACAACTGAGAGAAATACTATCTGAGAAGAACTTCTAAGAAATCAAGCTTTTGAATACTCATAATGTAAGCTTCTTTCCTGATTGTACTGTGTGTGAATCAAGAGAGAGCTAGAATCAAAAACACCGTTAGCTGAGTGATATTCTTCATCTTGTAAATTGAACAGAGTGTGTTTTGTTCAATAGTGAGCTAAGTGTGTGCAAACTGTATTTGATTCGAATCATATTATAGTGAATCCTTTCGGTGGTTGGAAGAAGGGGTGACGTAGGAGAGTTTCTTCGAACATCCATAAACAAACTGCTGTGTTCTTTCATTTCTGTCATCTTTTCATTCTTCATCTTGAGTTTCAAACTCAAGTAAACAATTCCGCCTTGAATCTGTTTCAAGTGTTTACAAGGGTTTGCGTAGAATAGAAAGCGAATTAAATCCTTAACAAGATTTCTTTCAAACCGTTTTTCATAAGCCTTCATCAATAGCCAGACCCCTGTCTCTATCGATAAAGTCGATCCTATAAATTGGTATCAGAGCCCTGTTTCTATTCTCAAGTATCAAGAACCTGAAGCATGTCTATCATCAATGAGATCCCTATTCTGTCAAGGGACAACTGTGAATATTGGATGATGAGAATGCAAGCTCACTTGGCTGCTCTTGATTGTGATATGTGGAGCGTCATTATTGATGGCCCCATAAAGATTTCGAAGCCAAGGAGTGAGTGAACTACTGAAGATAAGATGACCAACAACCTGAATAATGTTGCTAGGAACATTTTGTATCAGTCGATCAACATGAACGTTTTCTATGAAATCAAGTCCTGCTCCTCTACTAAAGAGATATGGGATAAGATTAATCAGATCTATGGCAGAAGTATTCAAGCAAAGAAGGACTAGAAAGCGTTAATGTGCAATGAAAACAAATCTAGATGGGCCGATAGCGATTCAGATGAGTCTTCTGCTAAAAAAGAAAATGAAGCTGTTACATGTTTGATGGCAGATGACCAATCCAAAGTAAATGATATCTCTGCACCAGAATTTACAAATAAGGAGTTAACTAATGCACTCAATGAAATGACTATTGAGTACAAGAAGTTAACTGACTCTTTTTACGAAATGAAAGTTAAATATGAATCAACTATTCTTTCTTCCAACAAAGAATCTGAATCAAACATTTTTGACGAAAATATAGCAGAGATTTCATCTGAGAATGAGATGCTCAGAGAACAGATTCAAACTCTTTCATCTGAAAACAAGAGATTAAACTATGTAGTCAGTGCATGGACAAGGTCCGGAGATGCTGTCAAACATCAGATCAGTATGTTGAAACCTGCTGGATCTAGATTCGGATTGGGATTTGACAGTAATGACCCTAACTTGTCATGTAAAGAGTCAAACTCAGCAATTGACAAGTTTAAGCCAATAAGCTTTGTCAAGGGGAGTATAACTGACATTGAATCTGATCCTATTTATGAAGAAGTAACTTTCAAAAATGAAATAACTTATGTTCCGCCGACTGTTAGTTGACTTAAGAATAAGCTAGAAGCAGCTAACAAGTCTGGCAATCTAAAACCTGACTCTAAGTCAAGGAGTTTTAAAAGAAAGTTTTCTTCAAAAGCTAAGGGATCAGTGGCTAGTAGGAAGTCATCTGCTAAGTCAAAAACATATGCATTAATCACAACACAAAATGAGAAATCCATCAGAATAACTCAAATATGGATTCCTAAGGGACTGATTGACCGATGACCCAATTGAAAGTGGGTATCAAAAGATTGTAAATATTTATTTATGTAGGTACAAATAAATGAAGGGCTGGAGGAATCTGTATGGTATTTTGATAGCGGATGTTGCAAGAATATGATAGGAAACATACGACTTCTCACTGATATATCAGATTTCTCTGGACCTAAGATCACGTTTGGTGACAACAAGAAGGGTAAGACCATGGGTAAGGGTAAGATTATCCATAGTAATCTAACTATTAATGACGTGCTGTTTGTTGACAATCTGTGTTATAATTTGATCAGCATTAGTCAATTATGTGATAATGGTTTATTAGTAGATTTTCAAACTCATGCATGTCTAGTTAAAGATTAAGATGGAAACACTTTATTGACTGGTAGTAGAGTAGGAAACTCATACAAAATGAATTGGCAAAAAGATTCTTCTGATCCTATGTGCATGATTTCCAAGAATGACCAGAAATGGTTATGGCATAAACGTTTGAACCATTTAAATTTTAAGACCATCAACAACATTTGTTCAAACAATTTAGTTATTGGTTTGCCCAAACTTCAGTTCTCAAATGAAAAGATATGCACTGCTTGCCAATTAGGCAAACAAGGTAGATCATCGTTCAAAAGTAAAGGGAAATCACAATCCAACCGTTGCCTAGAACTCTTACATATGGATCTGTTTGGTCCAATTCCTGTAAAGAGTATAGGAGGAATGAGATTTCCCCTAATTGTTATTGATGATTTCTCTCGATTTACATGGGTTGCATTTTTACCATCAAAAGATAAAACTGCTGAAAACTTAATTAGAATATTTAAAGGAATTCATAATCAGAAATCTTTAAATATTACGTGCATTAGAAGTGATCAAGGAACTGAGTTCACTAACAGATACATATCATCTTATCTCGAGGAGACTGGAATTAGGCACGAGTTGTCTAGTGCCAGAACTCCACAGCAAAATGGCATTGCTGAGAGAAGAGTGAAAACTCTAAAGGAAGCAGCGAGATCTATGCTAGCTGAATCAGACGTACCTTAGAGGTTCTGGGCGGAAGCCATAAATACTGCTTGCTATACACAAAATCGGTCAATAATTAACAAAGGTTTTGATAAAACTCCCTAGGAACTGTACTATGGGAGAATTCCCACAATTTCTTATTTTAAGATTTTTGGGTATAAATGTTTTATCCATAACAATGGAAAGGTTTATCTGACCGCTTTTGATGCTAAAATAGATGAAGGATTCATGTTGGGATACTCATTAGTAAGCAAGACTTACAGAGTATACAACAAAAGAACACAGACTGTTGAGGAATCCCTCCATGTAGTTTTTGATGAGCCTGTTGAGAGCAAATCCATTGAATCCATTGATCTTGCTGACAGACTAAAAACGACTAGTCTTGAGTCTGTAAGTGAAGAAGAAGAAACTCTAGACAAAAGGATTGCCCTGTCTGATCCAGTGGCTGATTCGGTTGAAGTTCAACCAGACGTACAAACTCCTGTTCAACAAGAAGTTGAGAGTTTAGACGTCGCGGAGTCACCAGTTCAGATGACCAATCCCCTTGGATCCAATTTCAGATGGAACAAAAATTATCCACCAGAACTGATCATCGGAAATCCTTTTTCTCCTCGAAGGATAAGACGTCAACTGATGGATGAAATGGCCAACTTCGCATTCATTTCTCAGATTGAACCCAAGAAAATTAGTGAAGCTGTAGTTGATCCAGATTGGATCAATGCTATGCAGGAGGAGTTAAACCAATTTGTGAGAAATAAAGTGTGGTATCTTACTCCTAGACCAACTGACAAGTCAGTTATAGGAACAAGATGGGTCTTTAGAAACAAGCTTTGTGAAGATGGTTTAGTCATTAGAAACAAAGCTCGTTTAGTTGCTCAAGGATACAGACAAGAGGAAGGTATTGACTTTGATGAGTCTTTTGCACCGGTTGCAAGACTAGAGGCAATTAGAATCTTCCTAGCATATGCATCATTTAAGAACTTTAAGGTTTTTCAAATGGATGTGAAAAGTGCATTTTTAAATGGAAAATTAAGTGAAGAAGTATATGTTGAGCAACCCCCGGATTTGTAGATCATGTGTTACCTAATCATGTTTATAAGTTTGACAAAGCATTGTATGGTCTGAAACAAGCTCCTAGAGCTTGGTACGACACATTAACTGAATTCTTGTATGATCATGATTTTGTTGTTGGAACTGTGGATAAAACCTTGTTTAGATTCACTGAAGATTCTCACATTCTACTTGTTCAAATATATGTTGATGACATTATTTTTGGTTCAACTAACCCCAAATTGTGTGAGAAGTTTGCTAAGCTGATGTAGGATATATTTGAAATGAGCATGATGGGAGAGTTGACATTCTTCCTTGGGCTTCAAGTCCGTCAGTTATCAAATGGAACCCTTATCAATCAGGCCAAATACATCAAAGAACTGCTAAAGAAGTTTGGTTTGGAGAACTGTTCCGCCGCAACTACTCCAATGAACTATTCTGGTAAACTGGATAAAGATGAAGGTGGCCAAAGTGTTGATGTAACAGCATATAGAGGACTCATCGGATCCTTGCTTTATGTAACTTCTAACAGGCTAGACATTCAATTTGTTGTTGGTATTTGTGGCAGATTTCAGGTTGATCCTAAACTCTCTCACTTTACTACTGCTAAACGTATTCTTAAATACTTAAAGGGAACTCAAAATGTGGGACTGTGGTATCCGAAGGATTCTAGTTTCAATTTAACTAGTTTCTCAGATGCAGATTATGTAGGGTGCAAAATTGATAGAAAAAGCACAAGTGGAACTTCTCAGTTCCTTAGAGATCGTCTAATCTCATGGTTCAGCAAGAAGCAGACGTCAGTCGCCACGTCTACAGTTGAAGTAGAGTATCTTGCAGCTGGCAGTTGTTGCTCTCAAGTTCTATGGATTCAACAACAACTCAAGGACTATGGGATTGAGGCTAATGAATCTCCAATTTTCTACGACAACACGAGTGCTATCGCAATCACCTACAATCCATTTCTGCATTCTCGGACAAAGCATATTGAAATAAGGTATCACTTCATCCGAGAACACGTCAATTAGAAGTAGATTCGTCTTGAACATGTTTCTACAGATCAACAAATTGCAGACATTTTCACGAAACCCCTACCGGAAGCTAAGTTTTCTCACTTTAGAAACATGTTAGGTCTTGTTGATCTTGATTGATGTGATTTTGTGCACAAATTGAGGGGGAACATATTGTTCAAAACGTAACTGAACAGACATAAAAGACAGAGGTCTTAATTCGTCCTAAGGATTCAGGGTTTGAGAAACACAACTACTTAGATGTACGTCTACTCTAGAAGTTTAATCTTCCTTTGGAATCCTCGTCTTGGTTTTATTAACCTGCATGGTTAGACGGATACGTCTAATATTCGGATACGTCTAATAGACGTTAGACGTTTTTACGTCATGAGCAAGAGGATGCTCACGTCTAACCAGACACGCGTTTCTCACGTGATGTTATTGCATAATTAAACGTATATGTCTAATAGACTGATTTTCAAAAGGAAGTTGAAAATGTGAAAAGGAGAATAAACGTCTAACTACTAGTGTAATTAGACGCTTCATCTTCTGGCTATTTGGACAGCTGTCCTTTGCTTATATTTCTACTCAAGTTCATTTTCCCGCCAAAAATCAAATCAGTCATTCCTCAAAAGAATTGAAGACACGTGCCTCTCAATATATAAGGAATGACTAATATTTCTGACAAATTTTTCTTGTACATTTAGTATTAACTATTCGGTTTCATGCTAATATTAAATGTTGCGTTTATTGGGAATAGACCTTTGAAGTTCTTGACGGTAGGAGTAATCATTAGATATTCTCCACATGATTAGACCTTGATATTTATTGAATTATTCATTCTAAAGATAAGAGTTCTTCGAAATCCATCTCTCTCTCTCTAGAATCCGAATCGATTAAGCTATTGTTCATCAAGTCGAAATGTCTATCTTCCGTCCAAAATCGATTCAAGTGGATTTCAAATCTGTATCCACGCTAAAATCTCCAGGCATGCATAAAATGTTTGAATCTCTGAAAGCCTCTGGGCTGAGAAAGTTTCTCACCCCTCATGAACTTTATCACGAACAGTTGGTCCGTGAATTTTTCGAAACTGCGGGATTCTATCAGGACAAAATCATTGCTGGGATCGTGATGGGCCAAATGATCTGTATCACCGAAGAATCATTCGGTATGTTTTTCCAGCTTCCCAATGAAGGTATTCATGAGTTTTCAACCACTCCAACTGATATAATATTTACAATGATGAAAGTCTTTTCTGATTCTCCCCAAATGGACATTCATGGGAAGAAAAATCTTCTGAAAGATGAATTTGCTCTTTTAAGCAATATCATCTCAAAATCTTTTCTCTCCAAAGAGTCCTCTTATAAGTACTGTACGAAGGTCTTTCAGATAATGGTGGCTATCACCAGGGGTGTTTCTTTCAACTGGACAAGCTTCCTCTTCGGAAATCTTATTAGAATGGTTGTTGCTCGGAAGACTATTTTGGTTTTGATGGTCCTCTTAGCGCCTTCCTCTGTTTTCTTCTAGATTAACCCGGTAAGAGCTTTCACCTTCCTTCCAAAATTCTGAACAACCAGAAGGTGGTGGAATACGTCCTAAGGGTGAAGAAGTTTAAGACCAAGAAAAGAGAGAGAGATGTCTCCAACCCTCCTCTAACCGCAGTCTTAGAGACCTCCTAGGTTGAAGATCATCCTTTCCTATGAAAAGATTAGGAAGAAGGAGAAGAAGAAGATTAGAATAGGAATCAATTTCCTTTTAAGATGAAATTTTTTACTTTTGGATCTTTTGATGATGTTTTTGTTGTGAACTTATTTTGGTTATTTTGAACAATGTTTTGTGTGTTTCTTCTGAAAACACTCATATATGGGCATTTCTGAACTTGATATTTTGAATGCTATATCTGTATGTGAACAGGGTTTTGCTTATTTATATGATGAATGCATATTTTTGGTATATATATATGCAGGTTTTAAATTTCATCATCAAAAAGGGGGAAATTGCTGGGTCAAATTGTTTTGACTAAGTGTTGAAATAGTTTGACTATTGAGATTTTGATGATGAAATGATTTATGCGTTTTGATGAAGGTGTATCAAAATCATATTTCATGAGACTTGGTTCTAATGAGGCTCATTAGACCAATTTTGCATTAGATGCACAGAATTAGACGTGCAGTCTAATAAATTCCGTAATTAGACGTGTAGTTTAACTCGTGAGGTTAGACGTGCGATCTAATAAACTCCTTAATTAGACATGTAGTCTAACTCGTGGAGTTAGACGTACAGTCTAATAGAATCTTGGAATTAGACGTGTAGTCTAACTTAGTGGAGTTAGACGTGCAGTCTAATGTATACGGAATTAGACATGCAATCTAACTCAGTGGAGTTAGACGTGCAATCTAATGTATACGGAAATAGACGTGCAGTCTAACTCAGCGGAGTTAGACGTGCAGTCTAATGGATTGTGAAAGTTAGACGTAAGTCTAACTCCTTCAGACAAGTCTGAAGTAAAACCGGAATTAGACTTGCAGTCTAACTCAGTGGAGTTAGACGTGCAGTTTAATGGTTTGTAACAATTAGACGTGTAGTCTAATTGGTGAAAGTTAGACGTAAGTCTAACTCCTTCAGACAAGTCTGAAGTAGAACCGGAATTAGACGTGCAGTCTAACTCAGTGGAGTTAGACGTGCAGTCTAATGGATTGTGAATGATTAGACGTGAAGTCTAATTAGTGAAACTTAGACGTAACTCTAACTCCTTCAGACAAGTCTAAAGTAGAACCAGAATTAGACGTGCAGTCTAACTTAATGGAGTTAGACGTGCAGTCTAATAGTTTGTAACAATTAGACGTGCAGTCTAATTGGTGAAAGTTTGACGTAAGTCTAACTCCTTCAGATTAGTCTGAAGTGATTGTAATTAAACGTAAGTCTAATCCCATTAGACTAGACGGTCTAATGGATTCTACTCTTAGACGGGAATGTTTGATTTCATTAGACGAGGTCGTCTAACTGAAATACGTCTAATGCTATGCTTAAGCAGTATGCTTGAAGCTAGCACCCGCCTACCCACGTGCTATAGTGAAGATTAGTACAATAGCTACATGCAGCCAACCAACAAATGCCACGTAAGAGAATTTCCCTCATATTACTTGTTTTGCAGGTACATCCCTGATGGAATATTCGGCGCACTACCAGTTGGTGTACGGTAACGATCCTTGTGCTCAGAACCTGTTGTGTACAATGGAGGCTTTCCAATGGAAGAGTGTCACGTATCATTCTAAAGATTCGACCGTTAGTCTCTGCCCAGTATTTATCAAATCTTAAAGACAACGGACAAACAGCCAGCCATTCGAACAACTGAGAGAAATACTATCTGAGAAGAATTTCTGAGAAATTAAGCTTTTGAATACTCATACTGTAAGCTGCTTTCCTGATTGTACTGTGTGTGAATCAAGAGAGAGCTAGAATCAAAACACTGTTAGCTGAGTGATATTCTTCAATAGTGAGCTAAGTGTGTGCAAACTGTATTTGATTCGAATCATATTATAGTAAATCCTTCCGGTGGTTGGAAGAAGGGGTGACCTAGGAGAGTTTCTTTGAACATCCATAAACAAACTGCTGTGTTCTTTCATTTCTGTCATCTTTTCATTCTTCATTTTGAGCTTCAAACCCATGTAAACAATTCCGCCTTGAATCTGTTTCAAGTGTTTACAAGGGTTTGCGTAGAATAGAAAGCGAATTAAATCCTTAACAAGATTTCTTTTAAACCGTTTTTCATAAGTCTTTATCAATAGTCAGACCCCCGTCTCTATCGATAAAGCCGATCCTATCAAAATATATATAGATTAGTTAGTTAAAAAGTTCAACTTATATTGTTAAAATGTCTCGCGATCATCAAATTTGGTGTTGAATTTAAAATATAAAGTGTTATTAGCCTAGTTGGTTAAAGAGTTGTACTTGTTTTGTTAGGTTGCAAGTTCAAACCATACCTATATCATTTTTAATTTTATTTTTAACGGTTTTAAATTTATGGGCGGGTCAACCCACAATCCGAACCAAATATTCATTACTCTCACATATATATCCAAATTAGGCACAGCTAAAAAGATTAGTTAGTTAAAAAGTTGAACTTATATTGTTAAAATGTCCCGCATTCATCAAATTTGGTGTTGAATTTAAAATATAAAGTGTTATTAGCTTAGTTGGTTAAAGGGTTGTACTTGTTTTGTTAGGTTGCAAGTTTGAACCATATCTATATCACTTTTAATTTTATTTTTAACCGTTTTAAGTTTATTGTCGGGTCAACCCACAATCCGACCCAAATATTTATTTACTCTCACATATATATTCAAATTAGTCACAACACTCGACCCAGCAATCTGGACACTTTAAAAATTAAGCATTATTATATATATATATATTTCAAAAAATAAAATATCGTTTCATTTTTTTTTTCATCTATCAAATCACTTTAAATACTAAAATGCATTATATTTTAAATTATTAATTTTATTTTATTTATACATATAAATACTTTTAAGTCTTTTTACTAAAAGAAAAAACATCACCACACTCAAAATTATCCGAAAATCATTTTATTTCTCCACCTAATTTAAAAAATCCTTCCTTAACAAGCCCATAAAATAATGAGCCCATGTATATTTATTTATATATAAATATTGAAAGATGATCAGAGTTTTATAAAATAATGAGCACATATGATGATATAATTATTATATAATTGTGAGATTATTTGTCATTATGTGGTTTGGTTGTAAATTTTGGGACCAGTGGCAGACCAACATGGTCGATCCAGCTCAGCAGTCCCATTATCTTAATTGCCTAACATGAAGAGAAAAAATATTTATAATGAAAAGAAACACTAAAGTGATCCATCCACCATCAAGATTCTCCATTGCATATTTGTTTTATATTCCTTTATATTTTATAATTACATATCTCTTTCATTTCACATTTGCTTGAATGTTGGGAATACTAGGAAAAAACTAGGGCAGGATGTTGTTTGATAAGATATTAAAATATATAATTGTGAAATAGCAAAATATGAGACCAAATAAAATAGCTGTCAATATATTACGGAAACGTGAACTACTCATAAAATTAATAAAAAAAAAATAACAATATAAATATATAGAATAAACTTAAAATTTTAATGTAACTATAATAGATTTAACTATAACAAATAATTATGTTCTTTTATTTTTTTTAATTGGCACTCATTTATCATTTTACTCTCTCAATATGCATTCATTTATCTTTTTATTCTGTTATTGAATTTTATTTTTCATTATTCATGCAGTTGAACATACCACCTACTATTATACTTAAAAAATATATCATGAAGTAATTGATGACAATATTATTATTTGATCAAATTTGTTCAAATATTAATTTTTTAGCAGCGTAACTAGTTAGAATATATATAATATTGATATGGCTGAATCAAAATGATTAGGTTTTTCTAATAATAAAAGAAGAAATAGAGATAATTAAAATATTTATATCACATAAACAATCTTATATATAACTAGCATGTATCCCGTGCAATTGCACGAGTAATAATATAAAAAATCGTGAAAAAATATTACGGTAAAAATTTTATGGGAGGGTCAACTCACAATCCAACTCAAGTATCCATTACTCTCACATATATCCAAATTAACCACAGCTCTCGACCCGGCAATTCGGACACTTTAAAAATTAAGCATTATTATATATATAGATTAGTTAGTTAAAAAGTTGAACTTATATTGTTAAAATGTCACGCGTTTATCAAATTTTGGGTTGAATTTAAAATTTAAAGTGTTATTAGCCTAGTTGGTTAAAAGGTCACGCGTTTATCAAATTTTGGGTTGAATTTAAAATTTAAAGCGTTATTAGCCTAATTGGTTAAAAGGTCACGCGTTTATCAAATTTTGGGTTGAATTTAAAATTTAAAGTGTTATTAGCCTAGTTGGTTAAAATGTTGTACTTGTTTTGTTAGGTTGCAAGTTCGAACCATACCTATATAATTTTTAATTTTATTTTTAACCATTTTAAGTTTATGGACGGGTCAACCCACAATCCAACCAAGTATCTATTTACTCTCACATATATCCAAATTAACCAAAGCTCTCGACCCGACAATTCGGACACTTTAAAAATTAAGCATCATTATATATATATATATATATATATATATATATAGATAACTCACATTTGAGCTTAAATAATAAAATAAACTAATAATGATGTCTAATAAAGTAATCAAACTATATTAAAAATAATGTAACAACAAATTAAGCATGTAGTTCTTAAACTTAGGACATGAGGATGAGAATATCCTTCTCTTGATACCCTAGAGGAGGAGATCATATTTTATTATAATGCTTAATTTAATCAAGTTTTTTTTATTATAATGCTTAATTTAATCAATATACCGGGACGGACGCTTGGGCTTAAGCCCACCTCAGATTTTTAATTTTTTCTTATATACATAAAGCATCAAATTGAAAGAATAGACTATTAAGCTGAATAAAATTAATATTTGTTTCATTTTTATTTTAGCTTAGTTTTCTATTAAAATATTATTTGATTTTATTTGTTTTTAAATTAGTTTTTAAATTTTTTAAAATTATTTTACCTTTTAAATACATAAGATAAAAATAAAGATTATATATTTTAAATATATGAAATATAAAAATAAAATAAAAGATATTAAATAAAGAGTATCTTACTATGGATAAAAGAAAGGATAAGATAAATAAAGTGAAATGTGAAAAATATTAAATTTTGGGTAAAAATTTTGAAAAAAAACTAACTCAGATATGTTTTGATTATTATTAATAATATATATATTTTAAAGTTTCTTTAATTATAATTATTTAGATGATAGTTTGTTAAGTAATTTTCTATCTCTCAAATTAATTTATTTGTTTTATGTTCAAACAATATTTATAATAAATAATTAATTTAAAAAAAATAATTCACATCAGGTATATTTTAAGACATATACCAATATTTTAAAAATAATAATAATAACAATATTTTACCATTGGCAATGCTACTTTTAAATCTCATTTTCTCTTAATTTTTTGAACTAATTTAACTATAACAAAAAAAAATTATTTAATTTTATTTTAAGCCCACCATATCTATATTTTTTGAATCCGTCCAAAATTAGTTCAGAAAAATTATGAACATTTAGATACTAATTTATGATCACATTTCTATGTGTTTAGATCTAATGTATGCATACAATCTCACAAAAAATACTAAATGAGGTGAAAAAAATATAGATATTATCGATATATTGAAAATACTGTACTGTAAAATATTAAAATATCGATCTTTTCGGTATAATATTGATACCGAAATTATTGGTATAAAAAAGGTACGAAAATTTCAAAATTTTGGTATATACCGAAATATCAAAATAATATTTATAAATTAAAATATTATATATATATATATATATACCAGAAAATAAATAATGACTAATTAAATTATAAATATGAGAAATGATTAGGGGAGGGAATTTGGTGAGGGAATTTGGTGAGGGAATGACGTGGCATAATCTTATTCGCTAAAAAAATCAAATAATTTCTCTCTTTTCTCTCCTTCCTTCGACTTTTACATTTTCCAACCAATGAAGGTAATGTCAAGTCATTCCCTCACCAAATTCTCTCACTAAATTCCCTCCCTATATCATTCCTCTATAAATATTTACACATTCATTCTGAAATTTTCAACAAGATCAAAACTTAACCGATTTATTTTATTTTTGAAATAGATTTGAAATAGATTTCATGTTAATTCAATTATAAAAATATTTGAAAATCAAATCATATTAACTAAAATCATTATTATTATTATTATTATTATTATTATTATTATTATTATTATTATTATTATAACATGAATTTTATCAATTTATAAAAAGACTTATGCACATACAAATGCGTTTCAATCGATATGAATCTCTCTCGTCTCCGGACTATAATTATGTTTATTCATAATAACTTCAATTTTTATAATTAAATTTAGTTTTTAATATTTGTTAGTCTCTACAAAATGTTGGATTCTTAAAAAGAGTATTTTATTTTATAATTTATCTAACATTTCTGTAGTAAACATATTGAACTGGTTTTTGTTTAAGTAAATATGTTTTTTTAGTATAATATCGACGTAAGTATTAAAATTTCACCTACCCAATTTATGAATATTAAAATAATTATTTTGAATAAACAAATTCAAAATAATAAAAATCAAGGCCAATCCAAGATTTAACAATTAATTGGATTAATTATTATGTTAATTAAATCCCAACTAACTAAAACAAATGCCAAGAAAAATAAAATAATTTGAGACAAATGTTGTATTCATTTTATCCTAAATTAATTTTAAAGGATCAAATAAATTAAATTAATAATTTGAGAGGAATGTATGCATTTAAATTCCAAATTAATTATTTATAAATCCCTAAAAATATACAAAAATTAAAATAAATACACAAAATAAATATTTGTGTCTACTTGAATATGTGGTAAACTTTCTAGGTTGTAAATATAGCCAAAAAGAGTCAAGAAAAAATCAATTTCAAACAAGCTTCAAGGTTGGAAAAGGGCCATGATCCAGTACAAAAAAATAAGAGTAACGGCTGCAGCAGACCGCATGACCATCGAATGAACGCTTGTGTATCATCCAACGCACAAATACAAGTTGCGTCACCCACTGCAACGAAAGGAAGGCGTTTCCGAGCAACACAAGATCAACTAACGCGCGCCTCAACTTCGTTACCCCGGACGCAGACGAAACACCTAGACGCGCGTTCACGCTTTTGCTGGAAACGACGACATTTTAAACACGACTTGTCTTCTTCATCGCGATGAACAAGATAAACATAGGTAATAACTTTTGATTTCAAAAGTGAAACTCTGTCGATACTCAACCAAATTCGATGATTCAAAGGTTGAAATGAGCACCCTAATTTGGTGATTATTTTTCCTACGATCATAGTGATAGTGATGCCCTAATTGAATGAGAACAGTCGAATATAGACAAAAACCATTAATGTTATTTTGTCTTAAATTCGATCCACTTTCTCATCCAACCGACTTTGGTTGGCTATAAATAGTTCTCTTTAGGCAAAACGAAACAAAGGATTACAACCCCGACTCTCCAATCCAAATTTCACATAACCCACCATTAAAATTTTCTTAAACTTTTGAAAATTTTGGAAATTTTGTGTAAGGCTCTAAGGTTCATTTCTAGATCATCACAAAGCTTCATAAAGAGTTAGGAGTGTTCTCCAACTCACAGTAAACTATAATTTCTATTGTAATTCAAGTTACATATTCGACTTGAAAATTTTACATTTTAGTTCGACCATTCTTAAATACTACTTCATTATCCGTTTTCTTTATTTGAATTCGACCTTAAGATCATTTCAAAGCTTTTTGCTGAGTTCAATTCGAATGTATAAAGCTAAATCAAAACACCCAAATTTGATTTTAAAAAATTTCAAAATCGGATTTTTATTCTTGAGCTCTAGCTCAAGAATTACGATTCGAAAAACTTCCTAACATCTTTTAAAAGATGTTAAAATCAGTTTTGGATCGATTTGAATCAGTTTTAAACATGTTTGTTTAAAAACTAAATATTTCAAAAATATGGAAAAATCAAGTTCTTGAATTGGTCAAAGTAGATAGTTAGTGTTCATGTTTTGTTTCTAATTGATTCTAATATGCATAAGGAAGCTATTGGTATGCTCCTTATACCAGATTAAACCTTAAAAACCAAAAATCCAATTTTGCTCAAGAACTGCCCACACCCAATTCAACACTCTTCCTAATCGAATGATGCTTTGGGATGATTATAATCATGTTCTATGTGGGAAAATGAAGTTCTTCATGCCTTCAGATTAGTGAATAGAGGTGTATAGAGAAATAATCAAACCTATAGTTTGATGTTCTTGGCGTCCGACCGAGGATTTTGCCTTGGCTTGATTTTGACCGTGAAAATCAAGCCATCCCATGCACCATACCAAAAATCCGAACATCCGACCGAGGATTACCTTAGCTTGATTTTAGACCGAGAAAACCAGTCAATGCTTATTGTCAGACCGAGGATTCCAGTATGGCTTGATTTTCGACCGAGAAAACTAGATAGACATGATTTTTGACCGATGACTAAAGCGCACGACTGATGCTCAGCCTCCACGTTGACCGAACACTCAAACTAGTTGACTTTAGGTTAAAACCGGCCTAAACCCGCATATTTGACCCAATTCGCGACCTGGTCACCTGCCTAAGCTCTTGTTTGTTTGGGTTTTTAATTTCTATTTTTTTAACAATTAAATCCCTAAACATTTTTTTTAAAATTCGAAAAATATATAAAACGATTCAAAATATTTTTAGATTATTTTCATAAAAATATATTTTGATAAAGGCCTGTTTGAATATATTTTTAAATTATAATTCCTTAAACTGATATTTTTCAAGTATTTTCCTCAATAATCTCGACATCAATCGCAGGTACCATCATTTAAATATTATTTTAATTTTAAATGTAAGAAAAACTTATGCAATTATAGGACTTGGAAAATAATTGGTTAAATAAAATATAATAAAACCAAACTTTCGAGTAAATAACAAATGTTTTATGAATTAGAGATCGTTTTTTAACGGGTATGAAAACACTTTCTCGAGTATCACCAAACATCGAACTAATTTGATCAAATATATATTTATACTCGTATACAAATACATTTATTGATTTCAAATTAAAAATTATTTGACAACTCTATATTCAAATAAATAATATTTTAAATTAATTTATAATAAGGATTTTCTTAATTTGATTATCTTAAATTCAAAAAGGTTTTTAAACTTGATCAAAAGAATTAATTATTGTTACAACTAATTCTAATTATCAAAAATATATATTTGTATAAATTTTTTGTTAAAGATTTTCAACACACAAACCGATGTTGAAATTTCTTGAGCCTCGAACTTTTCTAAGACAAAGAATTTACGGGTGTTACAACTCTCTCTTGGCGACTCTACTAGGGATCAAAACTATTTAACTCGAGAAATAAAATTTTGGCAATTAAAGAAAGACATTTTTATTACGTTTTCAATTAATAGACATATCTAAAAGACATATCACCCAGAAGATGCATAGACTTTTATCCTAATAAATGTCCAGATCTATAAAGGGTATAAAACCCTAATTACTTTTAAAAGTACACGATCGGATGTTGGTACTTCTACAAATTAAATGCAAAGATTGTCGATGAGGAACAACAAATTGTTACAAACCGAGTGATGTTGCGAGATTTTGACCTAGAATACCTAGGATCGATCTTTCTCTTTAGCAATGAGTTGTTTGATAGGACGTAGACATTGTGAAGATGAGGAAAAATTCCTGATTGAGTTGATACTTCCCAATTTATGGCGTTGTTAACCCCCCTCCACTATCAGTGAGTGATACTCTCTTTCGATTCACCAAAACACCAAAATCCTTACTACTTTGCCTAAACCAATTGTTTGACGTGCCCAAAAAACTAAATCTCATCACTAAGCCACTACGTGAATACTATATATGTATTATTTGTATGCATCTATAGACAAATGAACATATGTGAGTATGTTCTTCTTTTAAAAAATATAACAATTTTGTTACTTGTTTTTAATGTTTATTTGCTGACTATGTCTATGCTAGACAACGCCACATTGACCCATTTGATCAATCATTTTCATAAATCTGAGTGGACCCATAGGATCTACGGGCTAAATGATATCACGAGGTTTGTCAACTTCAAAATAAATAAAAATTTTATGATGCAAATGCAATGGAGGTGGACTCCAATCTCAAGGACATTCTTCATGGGAGACAAGTAAATGTGCCATACCATATAAGAATTCAGAGATATCTTAATGATTGACAACAAGAACATTCTACATCTCAGGCCATTTGTAATTCATGTCATTAAGAAAACTATTACAAGAATAATTCGGATATATCAAAACAACATCCGAAGACATCTTAAAGAATGACACCATTGATCTCCAAAAATATAGCAAAATAGAAAGCAGACATGGAGAAATTCCTCTAATTATGGCTCTTCAATGACTAATGTGACCATACTACTGACTCATTTCTTCTTAACCCCATCCGACACCAAGCCATCCTTTAAAATCTTAGAGATAGTTTACCACCTACGCAAAGGAAACAAATATCCATTAGGTCTCATCCTAGCTGAAACACTCATGGGATTAAATGAGTCATATTTAACCCCTACCATGAGTAGATGACTTCTCGATAAACTTGAACGCCTTCCGCTAATAGTCCTTAGTGACCATATGAGCGATATTCTCTAATACCAAAGAATGAGAATGGTCGTGCCCGAACCTCTCATACAAGATGACAATCTCGTCAAGGAATTACTTCCATGGTATCCCATAAAAAAAGATGGTATATATGATGGACAACAAACCAATGATTATACTCATGGGTTTGAAATGGGTCACTTCTTATTACACTCACGACCTATTCAAACAATTCGATCGTGATAACATGCCACCCTATGTGGGAAATGCTATTGTCATATATACGACAATTGATCACAAGTCTTACATTGGTTATCTCGAGAAATGACACAATGCCTCCAAAATGGGATTGGAATGAAGGAATTACCTGACGAACATCATCGACGAGTATAAACAAACCAAGAAGAAAAAAGAGGAAGCGCTAACATAAGAACAAGCTATAGTAGAACCTAAAGCCTATAAACACTTTGTTTTTGCTCTTCTACATAAAAATATCTCTATATATATAAACAAGAGAGATGCATGTTTTTAATAATCTACCGAATTTTGTAAAATAAAATTAGATGTTTTCTATAAACCAAATCAGAAAGGAGATGTTCATTATCTAGGATTCATTCATAAGTATATGCATTGCATTATACTTATGATACAATTGCAAATCCTCACCTCTTCTTAATTGCAATTTATGACCTCGATTGGTCGTTACGACCCCAAGAAAAAGAGATCCAATAACTGGAAGTTTCTTGCGCCACGAAATGGCTGAAGAAACTCCAGTACTGGAAATAGTCTCAACAGTTTAATTCCAAGATATGAAGGAAACTCTCCAACACATGACAGAACATCTCGCACTAATTACGAGTTCTTTGGTTAATCAAGCCATGCCATCCCCATTTCAAAACATGCATTCATCCTCTCATTTTCCTAACCAACCTATATCAGTTATGTTCACTCCCACTAACCCTAACTCTCCTAGTCTTGAACTCAAGATGAATTCTCATATTATGAAGACTCCGACGATGATTACGATAAGACTACAGAAGCAAAACACAGGACCCACGACAGTGATATAGACCCCATGGGAATACAAGGAGGACCCATACTAGTGGATAACCAACCATCCTCCACCGAATACTAACGTCAAATGGCCCAATTATGGTCCATACAAGTTGAGATGAAATCTCATCTAGACAAAATATCCAAGGAAAAAGACATCGACGAACATCATGACTGGAAAAGGTAATGAAAACGACCAAAAGAGCGGTCATTCATATATGTGTCAAACTACCGGCTATATCTAAATGTGTCGGTAAAAGCGACCATTCTGTCTTTTTCAATATGAATACATCTATAATGACCCCACTACGACTCTGAGATCTAACAATACTCCATATCTTTCCCCAATACCTCGATGACACTACTTTACATGGTACCACCAACAAAAAGTAGCATATCTGAAAACTATTAAGGAACTAGCATCATCATTTATAGAACGTTTCAACATGCTTCTAAATTTAGAGAGACTAGGGAAAAAGGTGAAGAACATTAAACAAGGGGAAAATAAAAAATTCTCAATTTTCATATAAAGGTGGAAAGTCATAATAGAAGAAATTGTCTCTCTTCCTAGTGAACAACTAAAAAATGACATGATTTTGGAAAGCGTTAATGACCGATATTCTGTAGGATTCGCGGTCAAGACCTTCCAAAATATGAAGAAGTTGTTAAAAACTGGTAATAATCTTGATGATGCAATTGAAAAAGAAAGAAAGGAGAGGAAAACGGTGAAGACTTACCAACCCTTTAAGTCGATTTCCAAAAAATAAAAGACCGAGATACATCATGTGGCGGCCACTTGGCATGAACCTATTCCTGCAAAATCAAGCCCCAATAAATCATCGTAGGTCAAAGCGAACACGCCAACAACCTCTAAGCAACTTGCCTTGAAGGCACCCAGACCTTCTAGAGTCTTTGACGATCTTGACATGCCTGTAAGCCAAGTCATGGCCCTTTTACAAAACAAGATTTGGTTAAACCTCTAACCCTAAAAACTGATAAACAATTCTTGGGAAAGTATGAAGGAACCTGGTGTAATTATCACCAAATGAAATGTCATGCTACTAATAACTGTAGTGCCCTTAAACACCTCTTCCAAGACTTAATTGACCAAAACATCATTGCCAAGCCCGATGTAACAAATAACACATTACCAGACCATCAAACTAACATGGTCACTACTAACGAGATAACACTCGATGACAATGTGTTAATGAAATTAATCCATGACACCGGACTAGAAGTTAACATGATTAACCTCTGGCCCAAAAAGAAAGACGAATTCATCCAAGATGTTCCAAACAAGCTTACAAGATGGTGGGTCACGATTGAATCAAAAACAACTTCCTTAATCGACGCTCATATATAAACTGCGGTTACTCAAATCAGAAGTGATTTTCAACCGAGTTTCATGAAAACAACAAGGTTGATATACCAACAACCTCCGAAAAATCCTTATGGGAAAGAAAGGAGAATGAGCACATAACTCTAAATCATGGAGATATCCTCTTGAGTTAACTCAAAAATATAAACGCTAATATTTCTATATGGGAAATACAGATATATTGAACACATGCAAACTGTCTTAAATGAATTAAGCAAGGCTAACATCCTTACTAACACCACGCTAGAGGAATTGGTAAGAATAATCTCCATCAGTTCACAATATAACATGATTGGCTTCATGGATAAGGATCTTCCAACATTCAAAACAACTCATGCTAAAACCCATTACATTTATATCCAAATAGAAGACAAGACAATTCATATGACCCTTATCGACAATGGTTCAGCTGAGTATATGTCTTGGAGGACTCTTGAGAAAATTGGCATCTCTAGTGACAAAGTCATTCTCTTTAACTTATGTGTCAAAAGTTTTGATAGTCCCATCGAGAAATAATGGGTAACCTGAAAAACACTCTCCACGTATCCGACATACCATTCGAAGTTGACTTTTGTGTCATAAATATGAAATCATCATACAACCTCAATTTAGGAAGACCATGATTACATCAAGACAAGGCTTTAGCCTATATGCTTCACCGGAAATTAAGATTCATTGTTGAAGATAAAACCTACGCTACTGCCATTATGGGGATGACAAACGTCAATCTTCCAAAAGTTGAGATGAGTGGATTCAAGATATATCCAATCTTTCAACAAGGTGAAGATCATCCAAAGCCCCCAACTTCAACACATTCAGCTTCCCATCCATAAAAATGATGTGCAAAATGAGATATTTCCCTAGTATGGGCCTAGGCCCAAATGCGACCGACATACCATCATTTTCTCAATCGTTCACAACTCGGGTCATTTCGGTGTAGGATATACTCCAATTGGATTCGAGAAAATCCAAAAAGGTAAAATATCCAAAGAATACATATCAATCCCTCCAACCCTTAATGGGTAGTTCATTCTCGAAGGGTGAAATACCATGTGCTTTGACTTCCCATAACCCTTCACCAATCATGATTTGTAGAGATGTTTTCCAAGTCTCGAAATCTTCTCTGACTATTCTTATAATCCTAACCTTTTTGTTTGCATGATTAGAAAAATGACAAAATATTGGCACGACGCTCTGGAACGATTATCCTGAAATCCTACTTCCCTAAACAAGAGCAAGTCAACTGACTAAATTCATAAAATCGGTCCCTCCGAGTTATACATAATTGTTACAACCCCACTTGTCGATATAAATATCGGCGGAGACAATTCCAACTATCTTATAGTTTTTAGGATAACTCAAAAGGCGAACTCGTTTGAGTTTCCACTGGTGAAAAATGGGTCAAAACCGAGAGTTAAAACTCTCGGTTTTGACCCTATAACTTTCGGTGAAGACACCTTACCGAAGGTTTTAGTAACCCTCGCCATCCCTCGGTATTGACACTGTCGGGACTTTGAAAAGGAGAAAAACCGAAAGTTATACGAAAACTTTCGGGTTTTTCTCTTTGTGGAAAAACCGAGGGTTTTACAAGAACTTTCGGTTTTTTCTCTTTTGGAAAAACCGAGGGTTTTACAAAGACCTCTCGGTTTTCCTCATTTGTGGAAAAACCGAGGGTTTTATAAAGACCTTTCGGTTCTCCTCTTTTTACAAATAACTTTCGGTTTTTCTCTCTGGAAAAATCGAGGGTTTTGCAAAGAACTTTCGGTTTTACCCGAAGAGGAAAACCGAGAGTTATTTACAAAACTTTCGGTTTTCCTCTTCGGTTAAAACCGAGAGTTATTTACAAAACTTTCGGTTTTCCTCTTCTTGTAAAACCGAGAGTTCTTTGCAAAACCCTCGGTTTTCTCCTTTTATGAAAACTCTCGGTTTTTACCCGAAGAGGAAAACCGAAAGTTTTGTAAATAACTCTCGGTTTTCCTCTTTAGGATAAAAACCGAGGGTTTGTCATATAACTCTCGGTTTTCTCTTTGGCTTAAAACCGAGAGGTTTCTAATATCTCTCGTTTTTTCCAAAAAGAGAAAAACCTAGAGATTTCAATATTACTTTCGGTTTTTTCCCCTAAAATTTTAAAAATGTGCGGATTATTTTGCTCGCAACCAAACCTAACCAAAACCTGTTCAGCCAAACCAATATATTAATGATAAAAGAAATGCAGCATACATTAAATGATCACATTAATTGATCGTGAACATTACAAAATTCGAAACCAAACTAATATTCCGAACAATCTGTTATAAATTCAACCTATAATGAAAACATGTTTTGAATCCAAACAACCTTAGCTTGTGGGGGGAGGAGGTGGTTGTTGCCTCATATATAATTCGATTCTCTCCATTCTCGCGTTCATCTCTGACTTCTCCCTCTCCATTTTCTCGGTAATCTCTGACTTCTCCCTCTCCATTTTTTCGGTAATCTCTAACTTCTCCCTCTCCATTCTTTCCACAATTTCTTGCTTTTCCGATTGCAATTCTTCCATTTTCTGCCTTCTTTCTTCATCTCTCTTCTCCAGTTCCTCCAGCTTGAGCTTCATTATTTGATTCTCTTCTAACAATCGCTCACTGTTTCGCTGTGAACTGTTTCCACTACGACGATCCTCACGAAAGTGTGTGGGCCGGACGCCTGATCCCATTCCGAACACTACCCCGTGTTTTTGTTGTCCGAACACCCTCTCCGTCAATTCAAAATCCGATATTCCCGGTTCGTTACTAACAACCTCTTCCATCTCATCATGCACAATTCAAATAAAATATCATTTCTATAATAAAAAACTAGACTTATTCAATTCACTTACAATTTTCTCTTGCACGTGTTCGTCCAGGACGGGTGTTGGGTTTTCTTGTGTCGATTTTGGTGTACGTGTCCTCTTGAATACTTCAATTACAGACGGTGGCCGTCCCATTTCAATCGCCTGTTGAAATAAATGATTTATATAATTAATAACAATCTACATATTAAGTTATTACAAATAATGTACTTACCAACTCGTCTTCAATTTGTGCAAACGGTCTACTTCCCGTTCGATGCGGGAATTTTAGATTCTTCCGATTCTTCATATTTGTAGAACTGTGTCTCTGTATTTGAAATAACAAATGAAGTTAGATTAATTAATATCAACTTTTATTTGAATTATGAAACCGTACCTTAAACGTTTCTGTGAAGAAATGGTTGCGACACACAAACTCCCAATCATCTCGATCATAGTCCGGTGGAGGATTAGCCAGTACCGCCGCCTCGTCTCCTTTGTGGACGCGGATATAATTCTTGTTCAAATCCGACCGCCATCTATCCCATATCTGATTGGCGTGTCCCAACCCGGTCTTTCGAAAATACTCAATGTCGCCATTAGTCGCTTCGAACGGATCCTGAAAAAAATAACATCCAAATGTTACAAATAATTATTTAATGACGTAATGTATATTAATCAAGTTATAAGTATTACCTTGATAGCAGTCCACAGTGAATCCAATTGGTCTGCACTTAAAGCCTTCCACTTGAGAAGACGGTGTGAGACGGCTGCGGGGTCCCGGATAATCGACCCCACATGTCTAGACCACCTAGTCCTTCCCACGTCTGTACCGCCTGGCCTCCCATCCTTCTCTCTAAACGTTAGAGGGATCCTCGTCCCCGCTAGCCTCTTAGACAGCGCAATATTCTTGTTCTTCCCCCGTCTTTTACGGGCAGAAGATTCTTCAAAATTATCAAAATCTTAATTAAATATGTCAATCAATTGAAACACTAACTAATTTGTAAACGAAATACCTGTCGATGATGGGTCGGGAGTGGTCCCGTGCTCCTCCTCGTCATCCTGCTCCTCGATAGGCTCCTCAAGACCCTCGTCTTCAGCCTCATCGGTAGGCAGGTTATCAGCGAATGTGCTCTCTATATACTCTGCGAAGTCATCAATATCGTCTTCAGTCTCGTATGTTCGGGGAGGCGCAGTAGCTATCAGGACCACAGGAATCGGTGGTTGGTCTCTCGAAGACGATCCTCGTTGCTTTAACAACTCGGATTGGGCAAGTAGGTTTTGGTAACTCTTATCCAATTTCTTGGGTGTCTTCCTCATACTCTTCCAAGTTGTTTTAGGACCTTCTGACATTCTTAATTCACACCATTAATAAAAATGAGTGAATAATTGAAATAAAGTAGTAATAAAAATGAATATAAAGTTAAAAACATTATTAAATCTACCTAATTAATTAATCTGAACTATATGTTTGTAAACCGCGGTTTTATTTTTGTCACAATCTTCCAACCGGGTCGGGCTGACATATCAGGGGCGTAGAATACTTGTTTTGCTTGACTCGCCAATATATACGGGTCTTGACTTTGGGTTTTCAAAATTCGGTTTACATTTACACTTACGAAGCCATATTTGTCCACTTTCACTCCTAGTTCCCCCGAGTGTGTATCAAACCACTTACATTTGAATAAAACAACTCGTTTGTGAGAATAATATTGTAATTCGATTATATCCGTCAAAACTCCGTAGTATGACATAGTTTCAGATCCGTTGTACCCCTCAACAACCACCCCACTATTTTGAGTTGTCAAACCTTCGTCGTGTTTTTCTTTATAGAATTTGAATCCGTTTACTTTACACCAAACATACATAGACGAGCATTTCACGCAGGGACATTTCACGGTTTGTCGGGATGTATTCCTAACAGCATACTCGAGGAATTTGTCAACACCTTCCTCGTAATCTGGATGATCTCGACGTAAGGTCATCCATCTTTTATCGGGTACTTCCATATTTCTAATAAAATGGAAAACAACCCGGATTATTATTTACTTATATTTGTCTAAATTAATTAGGCTTACAGAATGCTAACATAATTTCTATCTAATCTATCATTATCCAACCAATAATGAATTTAATCTAATATTATCGAAGCCCAATTCCACATAAACAAACAATATTTCATTCATATACATTTCAAACCTAATTTCACATTATTTCATTCATATACATTTCAACAATATCTAACATTATCCAAGCCAAATTCCACCTAAACAAACATTAATATGTCATTCATATACATTTCAAACCTAATCTAACATTATCCAAACCAAATTCCACATAAACAAACAATATTTCATCATAAACATTTCAATCCTAATCTAACCTAATCCAACCAATCTGGCACGGCAGTCCTCAATCTGGCCTAATTCAAATAACCAATCATTATTAATCTAACCAATTTTTTAAACTAATCAAACCTAGTCAAACACTATTTCAATCATACATAATTCAATCAATTTAATTCATACCTAAAATCCAATATAATCCTAACAACATAAAAAGCCTTAAAAACTGACCTTTTTTAGCTGGAGAGGCGCGGCGACGGTGGAGAGGCGCGGGGACGGTGGAGGATGCAGTTGAAGGTGTAATAACCTCGGAGATCTTCAAGAGACAGACGGTCCTAATCCAAAAGCAGACACAATCAAACCATGTAATGTAACTTAAATTCGACATGAATTCAATTCTAACATAATCTCAATAACTATCAATCAAACCAAATAACCAAACCTAAACCAAACTCAATATAAACAAATTTTTAACATTAATCAAACCTAATAACCAAACCTAAATCAAAATCAATAACCATTAATCAAACCAATTAACCATACATCAATCAAACCCAATATAAACATATTGTTAACATTAATCAAACCAAAATCAAACCTCAATCAAACCAAAATCAAACATAAATCAAACCAAAATCAAACCTCAATCAAACCAAAATCAAACCAATCTTAACTAAATCAAACCTCATTCCAACCAAAATCAAACCTCAATCAAACAAAAATCAAACCTCATTCCAACCAAAATCAAACCAATCTAAACTAAGTCAAACAAAAATCAAACCATAATCCTAAATTAAACAAAATGTAACATAAATCAACAAATCCAAACCAAATCTCACATATATAACATCAATCATTCAAACAGATTCAATCAGATTCATTAATAAGAATAATAATTCCTAATTCTAACAATTCCTAAAAACTAACCCTAAAATCTAACATATATAACACTAATATATATAAATTAACTTCAAACCCTAACATATATAACACTAAGGTTTTCAAATAAACCTGAAATCGAAGAACTGACCTTCAATCGTCGGCGGAGGCTGGCTGAGGCGCGGCTGAGAGCGGCGGAGGCGTGGAAGCAGAACTTCAATCGGGTCCGCGGCAGATCTTCGACCGGTGGCGGCTTCAAGATGGCGGCGTCTTGGCGGCTTCAAGGCGGCGTCGTCTTCTTCAGGATTGAAGGGCGTCGTCTTGGCGGAGGGTGTCGGCTGAGAGCGGCGCTGGCGAAGAGAAGCGGCGGGAGAGAGAGAGTCGGATCGAAGAAGAAAAAACGGGGAAGAAAGAAAGAAGGGGTTTTTTTTAATTAAATAGTTGATTCCCGAGAGTTTTATGAAAACTCTCGGAATTTAAATTTCCAAAAACCGAGAGTTTTCATATAACTCTCGGTTTTATGAAAATAATCAAAATCGAGAGTTATAAGAAAACTCTCGGTTTTTGGATATTTAAATTCCGAGAGTTTTCATAAAACTCTCGGTTTTGATTATTTGTTTACATATTTACTATTAAAATTAAATGCACAAAACCGAGAGGTTTTAGTAAATCTGTCGTATTTTATGCATATTTCCGAAAGTTATTTATTTAACTTTCGGTTTTAGAACATGACAAATTGTTAAATTATTTGGATTCTCAGTTTCTAATAACGATGAACAACATGAATTTAACACATTTGATATCCTTAAAAGATTTCTCAATCCATATGATCAAACATTACACAAATACATAGAATAATCCTACATAAACATTCATGTACACTTCTCTTTATGATCTAACACATTCTTGAACATTTTAACATTAAACACAAACTAAAATTTTAAAATAAAACACACACTTGATAATATTAGTTAGGAGTCTAGATTATAACCAAAAAAACCAATGAATTTAACAATTTGGGACATATTAATTCCGAGAGTTAATCATAAAACTCTCGGTTTTTATGGGTATTTCCGAAAGTTTTACCCAAAACTCTCGGAATTTCTATGTCACAAATTGTTAAATTAATTGGTTCCTAATCTTCTAATGGATTTGAACATTATTAATTTAACACATTTAATACCTTAACACATCACCCATATGATCAAACTTTATACACATTCATGTCATCATATATAAACACAAACATATAAATACACTTCTTTATATAATCAAACACAATCATAAATATTTTAACATTAAACACAATCTTAATTTTTAAAAAACAACACACACTTTATTAGATTAATTAAGATTCTAGATTGGAGTGTATCAAACCAAAAATTTTCCAAATTATGATTTGGTAACACCGAAAGTTAATAGTAAAACTTTCGGTTTAAACTAGGGTAAAAACCGAAGGTTCATTTGAAAACCTTCGGTTTTTACCCTTCCCCATACTTAGAAAATTTTCAGATTTTTTTAATGTAAGGTAAAAACCGAAGGTTTATTTGAAAACCTTCGGTTTTTACCCTTCCCCATACTTAGAAAATTTTCAGATTTTTTTAATGTAAGGTAAAAACCGAAGGTTTATTTGAAAAACCTTCGGTTTTTACCCTTCCCCATACTTAGAAAAAAAACTAATTTTTTTAATGTAAGGTAAAAACCGAAGGTTTATTTGAAAACCTTCGGTTTTTACCCTTCCCCATACTTAGAAAATTTTCAGATTTTTTTAATGTAAGGTAAAAACCGAAGGTTTATTTGAAAACCTTCGGGTTTTACCCTTCCCCATACTTAGAAAAAAAACTAATTTTTTTAATGTAAGGTAAAAACCGAAGGTTTATTTGAAAACCTTCGGTTTTTACCCTTCCCCATACTTAGAAAATTTTCAGATTTTTTTAATGTAAGGTAAAAACCGAAGGTTTATTTGAAAACCTTCGGGTTTTACCCTTCCCCATACTTAGAAAAAAAACTAATTTTTTTAATGTAAGGTAAAAACCGAAGGTTTATTTGAAAACCTTCGGTTTTTACCCTTCCCCATACTTAGAAAATTTTCAGATTTTTTTAATGTAAGGTAAAAACCGAAGGTTTATTTGAAAACCTTCGGTTTTTACCCTTCCCCATACTTAGAAAAAAAAACTAATTTTTTTAATGTAAGGTAAAAACCGAAGGTTTATTTGAAAACCTTCGGTTTTTACCCTTCCCCATACTTAGAAAATTTTCAGATTTTTTTAATGTAAGGTAAAAACCGAAGGTTTATTTGAAAACCTTCGGTTTTTACCCTTCCCCATACTTAGAAAAAAAATCAGATTTTTTAATGTAAGGTAAAAACCGAAGGTTTATTTGAAAACCTTCGGTTTTTACCCTTCCCCATACTTAGAAAATTTTCAGATTTTTTTAATGTAAGGTAAAAACCGAAGGTTTATTTGAAAACCTTCGGTTTTTACCCTTCCCCATACTTAGAAAAAAATCAGATTTTTTAATGTAAGGTAAAAACCGAAGGTTTATTTGAAAACCTTCGGTTTTTACCCTTCCCCATACTTAGAAAATTTTCAGATTTTTTTAATGTAAGGTAAAAACCGAAGGTTTATTTGAAAACCTTCGGTTTTTACCCTTCCCCATACTTAGAAAAAAAACAGATTTTTTAATGTAAGGTAAAAACCGAAGGTTTATTTGAAAACCTTCGGTTTTTACCCTTCCCCATTTTTTTAATGTAAGGTCAAAACCGAAGGTTTATTTGAAAACCTTCGGTTTTTACCGTTCCCCATACTTAGAAAAAAAACTAATTTTTTTAATGAAAGGTCAAAACCGAAGGTTTATTTGAAAACCTTCGGTTTTTACCTACAAAAATGTGTCAAAACCGAAGGTTTTCAAATAAACTTTCGGTTTTGGCGATGCGGTTTTTCTTTAAAAAAATATGAAAAGACAAAAAAACACATAATTAATTAATAAAACATATTAAACCAAACCAAACAAACATAATAACAATAATTCATAAATATTAAAACATAACTGTCATAAACCCATAATAAATCCATAATAAATCTACAAATTAATTATTAGATGGGGTGGAAGGACCGGGTGGTTGATTCAGTCGACTCCTCAACAAGACAAGTTCTTGTTCGAGATTCTCTAATCTCTGAGACATTTCGGCCCGGTCTGCTTTGATTTCACTCAGCAAACGACCTCTTTCGGCATCCCTTAGTCGGATTTGTTCCATTTCCAGCGTCATCTTTCTGACCTCTTCCTCACGTGCCGCAATTTCTGATTGTGTTATCAGATTTTGGTAACACGGATGCAGTTTCTCCGGTGTACGCCGAAGTCTCTTCCATGTCGAATCATCACTCATATCCTAAATGCATTTCAGATATATGTATATATATATATATATATATTCATCAAACAAAATAACGTAAACTAACATAAATCTAGATCTATAATATATATATATATACAAACTTAAGAAAAATCTAAATCTTACAATAAACAAAACAAAAAAACAAATCAAACAAATTACCTGAAGAGAGGAGAAGAACCCGCGGCTTGGAGGAGGCAGGCGGCGGCGGCGGAGGCGGAAGAGAGAGAAAGGAGAGAAGCGGAATGAAAAGAGAAGGGTTAGGGTTTGTATTTATAGAGGTTTAGGCCGAAGGTTTTCATAAAACTTTCGGTTTTGATATTAGTCAAAACCGAGGGTTTATTATAAAACCTTCGGAACAACCAATATCAAAAATTTGATTTTTTTTTTAATGAGAAAAACCGAAGGTTATTTGTAAAACTTTCGGAAATGAAATTTTCAAAAAAGGCAAAACCGAAGGGTCTTTGAATAACCTTCGCAATTAAAAAACCAAGGGATTTCAAAACCGAAGGTTTTTCCTAAAACCTTCGCAAATAACCCACATCCAACACTTAGAATTTTTTTGGGTTTTTTGGGAAGGTAAAAACCGAAAGTTCTTTGTAGAACTTTCGGTAATAATTAATAAACCCGAAGGTTTTACACCCCACTCGGAATCTATTTTTAATCCCGAAGGATTTGTTCCTCTCGGGAGTATTTAGGAGAGGTTTACAAAACCTTCGGAAAAAACCGTCGGTAAAGCTCCTTTTTTTACCAGTGTTCATAACGATGAGTGATAAAATAGAGTAAGCCGAACAATAATCAAGCGATGTTGAAAAATCTTTAATCAAATATTATGAGCGGCAATAAAAATTGTCGATGTCATGGATTGTTTTTTTTTTAAAATGTAAACTTTTATTATAAAGAGCGCAAGATGCGTTCAAACGTTACAAAAGGAAAAAAAAATAAGAAAGCAACGTAAAAATTTTAAATGCCAATAAGATCAAAAAAATCTCATCCCATACAAGTCCTTCTTTTCCGGATTAAGGCGGACGCATGTAACATAAATTCTTTGAGACACTTGTATCCATAGCAATTTTGTTACTAGAGCTCAATTCAATCCATTTAACCTAGAAGTCATCGACTTTTGGTGCTAAATCTCATTGAAATTGAAGGATGTTATGCAGAAGAGCCCACGTACTCTTGGCAAAGAAATAAGGAACATTCAACTAACCAATTGCACCAATCAGTTTCTATAAGTAATAATTTATCATTTACATATATGATCCAAATAGTGAGAAACACACCAATCATGAGAAGAAACTTGCAAAAAATTCTTTAAATGATATAAGACATATTAAAAAAAACTTCAAAATCTACCATTTCATCTCATTTGCTGCTTAAAAGTGGACATACATGAATTCAATAAAGGATCACCAACAAGGTCGACCCTAGGGCAAGGCAACAATTGCACCCGCCTAGGGCCCAAAAAAATTATAAAAAAAATACCTTAACAAGGTTATGAACTTAAGACCTTTTAGAAAGTATTATATCATTTAATTAACTAAACTAAAATACTTATATTAAATATAATACAAAATTATCAATCTTTATAATATAACATATAAAATAACAAGTTAAAAAAAAAAAGAACCATTTGACCCTCAAACGTCAGTGGAGCTTTACGTGACCGACTCTGAATTCTACCAACATATTCGAATAATATGAGTAACAATCGACCCACCTATACCTGAAAGCATTACTCATATTACAAAATTCGAAAAGACAAATTGAATTCGAATAAACAAGATGTTGTATTTATAAAAAAACACCAAATCTATACCTGAAAGTATTACTCATATTATAAAATTCGAGAAGACAAATTGAATTCGAATAAACAAGATGTTGTATTTATAAAAAAAAACACCAAATCAAATTTGAATGATATAATAAAAAACGACTCACTCTTTTAATGATTTTTCAATGTAAAGGCCAAGAAAAGAAAGAGTTACGAGGGTTTTTTTGTAATTAAAAAAATATTAATATTTTTAAACTATTAACATTATTAATATATATTTTATTTTTTAACTACTCATTAAAATTAAAATAGACAATTAAAAAAATGCTTATTAAGAAATCGAAGGTAAGAGTAGTCATAGTTACTGCATTAAAAAAACAAATTTATATATATTTATTTAAGAAAAAAATATACATTATTTTCATTACAAGTTAAAAAAATTAATTGATATATTAGATTAGTTATATTAACAAAATAAATGTTGTTACAATAGAAGTAACAATTTGAATTGAATATATAAAAATGGTAAGATCTATTTACCATTAAAATTTGTCAATATTTTAGTCTAAATATTTTATAAAGTTAAAATAATTTATTTTTTATAAAAGTTATCAATAGTTTAAATTAAAACTTAGACCTCATTTAGTTGACTACAAACAAGAGTGTCACTTTACTCTAGATTTTGACATCCATATTCTTCCATAGAATCCGACATTGATTAAAAGATTTAAAGACTTTGATTCAAACCTATTGAAAAGATTTAAAACGTCTTTGATTAAAAACTATTGAAAAGATTTAATACAGACAGTTTATGCAAAATTTCTTACTAAAATAAATTGATTACTTCTCAAAAATGCAAATTTCACACAAACTCCAACAACCCGCAAAAAGGAAAAGAATATCAAAAATCTCAGCCCATATCAACCAAGGCTAGAGGATAATTAGAAAAAACCCAACATAGAATATCCAAATCAAATAGAAAAAAAAAATAAAAATTTCGTCACACAAAGATATTTTGTTTTCAATCATTCTTCTAAGCATCAACTTCTTCCTCTTCTTCCTCGTCTTCATCATCTTCATCATCATCATCATCTTCATCATTGTCTTCACCATCATCAACAGCAACCTCAAACTCATCATCACTTGCAGCTTCCCCAGTATACCATGAAACAGCTCGTGGAATTATATCTTCAAGAATGGTAGAACTGCAACATTCAACAATCTTATGTCAGTTGTGACTAAAAATACCATATGACCTTGTTCATCAAGGTGTTCTGTGTGACAAAGATATTGATTCTAAACCAAAGTAGCAATAACTTACCCAACATCATAGTCTTGTTCCAATTGGTCCTGAAGTTCTTCAACCTGATTTATAGAGATTATAAGATGAGAAATTAGATGTTTAGCCTAGTAAAAAAGTTTTTATATAGTAGTGAGTAAGAACTCACAGCATCACTGTCAATGTCCTCATCATCATCATCAGGAATCTGTGGAGGATTAAAGAAGTGGAAGAAACTCTCGCAATTCTCAATCTTTGTGATAGGTTTTGTATTCTTAGATCCTTTCTTTGGCTTCTTCTTGAGAGTTTTCTGAGTCAAGCACTTTCCTGGTAACCATTCAATCGGAGTCCTATCCAAAACCCAAGAAAGTCAGTATATGAGTTGATTCAAAGAAATGATAATAAAACATGGAAAACATGCACATTGGAGAGAATTAAAACCTACCCAATTGCTTTCTCCAATATATCTTCCTCTTCATTAATCATGTGATAGGCTTTAGTTAGAATGGTGTTCTTGAAGAAAGGATTGGGATCAAAGGAGAATGTAAGCTTAAAACCCTGGGCACCCTCAAGTTTACACCATGTAATGTCTTTAAGATATTTGAGAGCCTCTTCATCAAGCTCTGTTATCTACATCAACATCAACATCAGAATGTGTAAGATTTCATCTATAAGCTAGAGGCAAACAAAATTATCAAAATTTATCTTGTTTAACTACCTCTTCAGCCAACACTTCATTATTTTTCATCGCAATAAGCCAAAAACTGGGCACCCCTTTCTCTGCAAAACAAGACAATTATGGAGGCATTAGATAAAATCAAAACATGAAGATATATATCAAGACAATGTGATAACTACCTTCAGCTTCTTTATCTTCATCCTTTTTCCCCTCATTAGTAACACCATCAACTTCAATAGTACCAATCAGAACACCACTTCTCTGAAAAATTCCCAAAAGATTTCAAATGTGTAAAAAACTGCCCATAAAAAACACATCCAATCCCTATCTCCATATTCTATTTCGAAATTCGATCAACTAATTAACATTAAAACAATCAGATGACTGAAATCATGAAGCCACATACTTTTGCATAAAGAGGCTCATAGAGCTTCTCATACTTAGCCTCCAATATTATTCTCTCCTCTACAAACTTTGTCTTCAATTCATCATGTTGGCTCTGAAATTGAAGATCAGTTTGTCAAATAATCATATAATTCACAAAACCAAGTTAATTCCATAGAACTAAGTATAACCTGGAGTTCCCTGAGATACTCTACACGCTTCCTAACATTAGGTGTTAAATCATCAAGAATTTCCAATTTCTTATCAGCCAATTCTAGAATTGTCTTCTGTCAAAACGAAACAAAGTTCATATCAATCCTCATATGAATTCCAAGTTTAAAATCCTCCAATAGAAACTAATTTTCGCCCTATCTAACAAAAAATAAAACTACCCAGTACCTTTAAATCATTCACAAGACCTTCGCGATCCTCTACACTTAGAGCTACATGCAAAAAAAAAACAATCAAATCAATAAAAAACAGAAGAAAAACAATGAAAATTTACAATCTTAGTACCTGCGGCGGCGGCAGATATATCTAGGGCATCTGTGTTTCCGTTACTCATTCTTAAAACGAAAAAAGAAAACACTAAAACCCTGTTGTGCGACAGATAGATAGAAGATGGAGTCAAAGAGAAGGACGAATATGTGAGAAGAAGAAGGCGGCCTATATATAGGGGGACGATTGAGGAGAAACTGAATGAGAATAATATTAAGGTCTTGTTTGTTTGATTAATTGACAAAACACAATCTGTCAAATTAAAATAATAAATGACTTACTTTTGGTAAAAGATGATTTTCTACATTATTATCAAAATTCTAGTGTAACTTTTTTTGTTTTATTTTATATAAAAAATATTTTACAGATCATAATTGAGATTATCATGTGATTTTTTTATTTGACTTATATTCTTATTTAATAAGTATTATTTTATTTGAATTGTTATTAGAAAATTTTACATTATTATATTAATTAAAATCAAAATAAAAAATAATTTATGATATTCATATTAAGTGTCAAACTAGAATTCGTCACAAAGCATGTATTCTTTTTTTTTTTTTTTTTTTTTTTTGAATTGATCAAAATCATATTTGGTTGAAAATTTGTAATAAAAATTTTTTTTTAACACAAATTTAAGTTTTAAAATTTCATAAGTGAAAAATATATATAATTTGTCATAATTAACCCAACCAGAGTAGCAATAAGTGACTAAAACATCACGACGTCGATTCTTACCAAAAACACTTTGAATGAAAGCGGGTGATGATGATTGTGCGGTGTCGTGCTAGTTATTCTTAATTAAAAAAATAAAATTGTCATAATAAAATTGGTAAAAAAACAAATAAAATAATTTTAAAAATGAAAAAAAAGTTCTACCTAACAAATTTTTATTCAATTGAATTATATTTTTATTATATAATCAAACAAAAGTTAGTATACATACATATTTGAAAATTGTACAAAATATCTAAATTCTAAATATGTTCATATATCAATCTCCGAACATATAAAAAAAATATTAATAAAAATGGAAACTAGATTGAAAAGTTTTAAAGGATTACAAAATTACAAAATCTTTATAATTATTTTCTAAACAAAAATATATTGATATTTATAATTGTAATATTTTTTAGATCTGGTTTGACTGTACTTACATACTTTATACAAATATCACGTATATATATAATTATTTAATATATATATATATATATATATTAAAATTATTCCTCTTATTTTTAGATTTTTTTATTAAATATATAATTGGTATAAGTATATATCCAAAGTATATTAAGAGCAATAGAACTCTAGAAACATATTGTCTAATATTGTGCATACAAGGAAAACAAATGGACTTTTTGTTAGGAAGGCCAACAATATAAAAATTAAATAAATTTATGAATAAATATTTAAATAATTTATAAACTTATTTTGTAAAATAAGATTTATAAAATATATATTTGCTTGAGTATTTATTTAAAAGAAGGATTTCAAAATAGATAATTTATTATCTTTTTTGTAAGTTTTATAGAGTTGTGTCACAAAAATAATTTTACATTATTTATAACAATAAAGCAAAATAACATAAAATTAGTATGATATATTTTTGTTATTGGGTTAAGAGATATGGAGTCATCAAAAATTTTCATTACTAAACCTCAAACAAAGTTAATAGAAGTCGTTTAAAATATTTTAAGTAAAAAAAAATATTACTGTAAGTATATTCGTGTTAAAGCTTAAGTTACAAAATTAATATTATAAATTATTATGTTAAATTAATTTTTAAAAAATTATTTAACATTAAAATTTTATATTCTTTTTATAACTTATAAAAAAGAAATTTAAAGAAAAATAACAATTTAAACTCGTTCAAGGTTGGTACTATATGCGTTTCTAATGTGACAATAAAAACTATCATTAAAAAGATTATCACCACTGGATATAAATATTTGTGCAAAGAAATTTACAATATTTTAAATAAAAAAATAAAACTCTCAATTCTTATACAGTTTTCTTAATTATGTCTTTAAACACACAATTTTTTTTATAAATAAGATTATTATTTAATTGTATAAACATACTTATATATACCTATCACCAAATTGTTAAGTAAACTCGGTTAACTTTTATATTTTTTCTTAATTAGGTCCTCTTACTTAAATTTTTATAAATAACAAATAAAAAATTCTTATTTAAAAGTATAATTTGTCTATATCTATTAAAAAAAAATATTAACCATGAAACATAATTTTAATCTATTAAATTTATTTATAAATAAAATATTTAAATTTTAACTTTACTTATAGACTTATAGACGGATCTAGGCTGAACCAATTCAAAAAATAATTTATTACTTACTAAGTCTATATATATTCAAACATTTCAAAAATAATTATAGTTATATTAGTTGCATTATGTAACAAATTTTGTAAATCTCAACCTAAGTTCAATTCCCTTTAGCTATTGTATAATTTGTTTCTCTTCATGCTTTTTAAGCTCATTTTAAATTTTTTTTTTTTTTATTTTTTCAAACCCAATATAACTCTAATTTTTGTATCCTTAATTTTATTCTGAATATGTTGAAAACACTTTTTCAAATATAAAAATATTGTTTATCTTATCATATCAAAAATAAGAAATATAATTATTCGAAATAAACTCAGTATATAATTCACTCAATTTTATTACATATACCATTGTAACTCCCAACATATAATTATATCAAATTATAAACACTTTAACCATTAAATAAATTATAATGGCTGAATTATATTTATATTTATGCATATAGATATATATTTTGTAAATAAGTTTTTGAAACGGTTGGTTGATCCGTATATTGACATATATGTTATCTAATTTACACTAATATTTACACTAATATGAATATACAAATTGATGTTAGCACACAATCTTGTGATATTGTATTAACTAGGTAAATGAATCAAACAAATTAAAATGAATTTAAAATAAATTATATATATATTTTAATTAATTTATTTGATGTGTTTTTGCATGTAAAAGAAAAAAAAGAAGAAGACTGTACACACAAAACAAGGCCTGATGCAATAATACCCAGACCCCAAATTGCCAAATCAAAACAAGGCTCAAACGTTTTTCCCAAAATGATTAGGCATGAACGACGCATTTGCCCTGCCCTTACCTTCCTCTAGAGATCTAAAAGAGAGAAAACTTGAGAGTTTATTCCTTTGGCAATTTCAGGCAGAGAGGCGACGAAGAACCCTCGAGAAAAAGACTAGTAAATGATTAATTCATCCACACGCACCGAAGGGCTACCTAGAAAATTGTGCCTCTAATACTCTATAAAAAGTTGTCTTTTCCCTACGTGGTGCTGTCAAGAGCAAAAATGCAGAAATCTACAGATCTGCTATCGTAAAAATCGTTCCAATCGAGTTTTTCCCAAGGTGGTAACGCGAAACTAGGAACCAGACCATGCTTTTGACCGATGCGTTTTGGGAAGTTTTTCCAGAGGAAAATCCTAAACTGGGACTGACCTCTCATGTGTCTCATGTGTTGGGTTGTTGCATTACTCCTGACCGTTACAACTGTTACAAAGAAATCTAATATTTACAATAATGTGGAAACGGAAGATCTGGAAATAGAAGATTTGCAATAATGAGGAAAACAAATATATTTGCAATCAATTTCATTAAATTAAAAAATTAAGAGTTTTTTTCTTTTCTATTTAGTATAAATAAAATGTATGCTGCTCTGAATTAAGATAAGAAAATAAAAGAGAGATAATAACTCTTGTAATTTCTTTTAAGATATTAAAGAAATTATAGAAAATTTCTCCAAGTTTTGTGAGTGATTCTCTCCCTAGGCCAATATTTGGTATGAGAGCATCAGGTGAATACCAAAAATCATCCGGTGGGATCAAATGTCGAAGTACGCAGGATCACTAGGGCGCATCAAAACAATGACATATTCCACTATCCACAATTAACACACATGAATTACATCAGTTGGTCGATTCGTGTACAGGCTATGATGGAAGACCAATGAGTGTGGGAGGCCGTCGAGTCAGCAGAAGGCACATAGATTGATTCCCGAATCGATAAGAAGGTGAGGTCGCATTTTATATAAGCACTTCCGGAGGATCTTCTCATGCAGGTGGCAAATAAGAAGACGACGAAGAAAGTGTGGGATTGTCTTAAGACGAGGTTCGTCGGCGCAGATCGTGTGAAGAATGCATGATTACAGACATTGAAGAGTGAGTTTGATATGATGCATATGAATGACAATGAGTCGCTCGATCAATATGTTGGTCAACTCACATTCATATCGGTTAGGTACTTGAGCCATGGAGAAACACTAATTGATGTTGCGATAATAAAGAAGCTCTTTGACACCGTGCCTGAAAGGTTTATCAGCGTGGTAGCCGACATCAATTAGTTTTTTACAACCTTGAGACTTTAACATTCGAGGAAGAAATTGGAAGGCTGAAGGCCTTCGAGGAGGCCACGCGCAAGAAAAACACACAAGCACTAGAGAAAACGGAGGACAAGTGTTACTCACTCAGGAGGAGTGGAATGCACGGTTAAAAAAAGAAGAGGAAAACTCGTTGAACTAGTGGAAAAATGGATTCCACAGATAGTGAGACCCGTGGTCAAGGAGGTAGAACTCGAGGCGGAGGCCAAGAGAGAGGAGGCCGAGGAGAATTGTCTCGGAAAGACAAAAAATGTGATTTGGGTGGTTTAGGAGCTCCTCGAGACAAAAGTCACATTCAGTGTTTTAATTGCAACGAGATGGGACATTACTTAACACAATGTCGAGCAAAGAAAAACGAAGTAGTACACCTTCAACGTCGAACCAACATTGCTTGTAGCAATATCGGAGGAAATTCTGCCAATTAATGTTGTCATGCTGAATGAAATGAAGCTGACTCCAAAAATCCGAGAAGCTAAGAACGACAAGACGTCAAGAGATGCTTGGTTCTTGGACAACATCGCCATCAATCACAGGACCGACGATAAAGAGAAGTTCTTTGAACTAGACGAGGCGTTCACAGGGAAGGTGAAGTTCAGAGACAGTTCCACAGTACAAATTTGTGGAAAAGGTTCTATCATGTTCGAATGCAAAAATAGCGATTAGTGGCTTCTTGAGGGAGTTTTTTTATTCCTTCTTTACAAAGTAATCTGGTGAGTCTTAGGCAACATACCGAGACGGGTCATAGGGTGGTGATGGACGGAGAAGAGCTTGAAGTCTTCACTAAAACCCTTTATGCCTTATCATGAAAATGAGACGAACTCATAATAGACTATATTAAATTTTCTTGAAATTAGCAAAATCGGTTTTTCCTTTTAGGTAATCTTGAAGATCCAGCATGGTTATGACATGCTTGTCTCGGTCATGTTAATTTCCAAACACTAAAGTCCCTCGTAAATAAGGGAATGACTACTGGTGTTCCAAATTTTTTCCTCAAAAACAACTTTGTCGAACATGCCTAGATGCAAAACAGACGAGACAATCGTTTGCGCTAGAAGCCAAGTTTCAAGCGAAAAAACACTCGAATTGTTGCACATTGACTTATGTGGGCCAATCACGCCAACAACTCCAGGAGGAAATCAATACTTCATGATGATTGTTGATGATCATTCCAGGTGGATGTGGCTCCATATGTTGAAAACAAAGGACGAAGCATGCTCTTCGTTTAAGAAGACACAACTATTTGATAATGCGATCAGACTTCGAATCAAAGTCCTTCGTTTGGATAAAGGAGGTGAATTCTTCTCGAGGGAGTTCGTAGAGCTGTGCGAAGAGGCAGGGATAGAGCGACAATTCAACGCACCGTACTCTCCTCAACAAAATGGTGTGGTGGAGAGGCGTAATCGAATAGGGATGGATATGGCTAGGTCGTTGCTCAAAAGCATGATAGTCCCGAGCAAGTATTAAGGGGAGGCAGTACGTCATGTAGTCTATCTTCTCAACCGGGTTCCAACCAAAGTTGTTCAAGACAAAACCCCATTTCAGATGTGGACTGGAATGAAGCCGCACCTAGCGCACCTTCGTGTGTTTGGGTGTACTGCGCACACCAAGGTGACCACTCCTCATCTGAAAAAGTTAGACGACAGAAGCTAGTCGTTTATCTATTTTGGTGTCGAAGAAAGAAGTAAGGCACACAGGTTGCTCGAACCACAAAATGGCAAGATCCATGTGAGTCGTTATGTTGTATTCGAAGAAAGTGTAGCCTGGGATTGGCAAAGTGAAAAGAGTGATCAACCCTTCAAAATTTACGAAGAGGTTAATCACGAGCATGTTAGAATTCAAATGATCCCATTCGAGAGTGGATCGATAAGAGGACATTCTACTTCAGGAATGTTCCAACAGGCTTTCTTGAATCCTCCACAGCTTGAGCAAGTGACTAAACAAACAGACCAAAGTGATGGTCTACCCACTCCATGGCCAGGTGGACTCGTTGGGAATGATGAAGGGATATGTGCAACGACAAGGCATTGACTTCAAAGAAACCTTCACTCTAGTCGCTCTAATTGACACAATTCGAGTCATTTTTGCCTTGGCAGCTATTTGTGGTTGGAAAATACATCATATCAATGTAAAGTCAACTTTTCTCAATTGAGAACTGGAAGAGGATATGTACGTGACTCAACTAGAAGGATTCAAATGTTGGAATTTTTAAACTAGTTCTATAAATTCCATTAATGAATGGAAATTAGAATATGGATAATAAAATCAAATCAAATTCACATGAAATTCAAACGTGAATTAAAGGGTGAAATTTGATCCAAATGTATAATTTAAATCAATTAATTTAAATTAATTGATCTAAAATGCCTTGATGACCAATTAAGAAAATGTTGTTAATTTGTAGTGTAACTTACATGAGTTTGTTATTATTATTATTATTATTTGTTATGATAATTTATATTATTATTAACAAATTGGAAAACCATGTAATGTTAGTATTGAATTGTAAATGCCTTAATTGTTTTGGCAAACAATTACTCTATAATGAAGAGAAAAACGTTAAGGTAATGAAGAGGCAGACAATGTCAACCGTTGGATCAAATGATGATTTTATTTAATGGTTTAACTTTCAACAATATAAGACCTCTCATCTCTAATCAAAAACAACTTCTTCATTTTCATTCTTTCTCACTCTAGAATTCCAAAAGTCTTCTTCTTGTTTTGTGAGTGTTCTTCGAGTTCTTCGCTCGATATTTTCCATTGAAACCCGGTGATAGTTCAGGTACTTTATCAAACTCGTTGTGTAGTGATTCCGGTGCTGAATCACTACTAGATTCGTTGTACCTTGGGAGACAGCCATCTGTGATAAGCTCTAACACACGGGGAGACGATGAAACTGTTTTAAGGGAAATGTGTCTAACACATGCCTCGAATCAACCATCAAATACGGTGATATTGTTCTTCGTATATCTTATTTTATTTTTATTTATTTGTAACATCGTATGTATATATATTTTTCTGTTATTCAAGACAAGATATCTAACAATCTTAAAACAGTTTCGTGTGCTAAGTTATTTAGTAGCTTTTGCCGTCGAAAATCTTTGTCTTTGATGTTTCAGAAATACGAGTCGCGGTGTTGCGAAAGAGATGATGTTCATTTCGAAAAAAAATGAAAAAGATTCATCTTAAGGAATCAACAAATAAAGATAAGTGTTTATTGCATATAAATATGTTTGATTATTAACACATATGTTCTTATGCTTTTAAAGCTTAGTTTTATAAGCTAATATATTTTGATATGAAAATTTTCTCAAGAAACATTAATTTGTATATTCATTATACAAATGTTATATATAAAATAAATTAGAACACAATAATTTAATTTGTTCTAGTCTTATTTAAAGATTTATTTGGTTATTAAAATTATTAATAATAATGAATGAAAATAAGAAAGTAATTAATATGTTAGCTTTCAATTTTTATAAAATTTATGGTGTTAAAATTAATTATAATTGAAAAATATGGTTTCAGTTTTAAAATAATTAATTATAATATATACCTTCTTTTTAATTAAGCAATATAATTAAGAAGAATATGGTAGGATGATTTAATAAATAAAGAGAGATGATATCTTTATTTATACATTGTTTTATATATTACATTTTATTATGGTAATAAGTTATCGTTTTAAATGTGTATATATTCATTGGTTGACATAGTCTAGTCAAATATGAAGTATAAGTTGTCTCTAGAAAGAAGACAAAAAGTCATAAAAGCGGTACAACAATGAAATGGCGCATTGGTGCAGTGGTTCGAAGTTCAGACGCGATGGTGATAAAATGACACTAGTAATTTATGGTGGAACCATTCAAATTTCTTGTATAGAAATTATTAAATGAATGGAGCCAATGATTTATTTCATAAGAAATCTGATGTGTTATAAAATGACACTAGTCATTTATGTTGAAACCATTCCAATTTCTTGTGTAGAAATTATGAGATGAATGGATAGTCAATAATTTCTATCAAATTTCTTGATAGAAATCAGACTAGTTAAAATGACTTTAGTCATTGATGTTGAAACCATTCGAATTTCTTGTGTAGAAATTATGAGATGAATGGATAGTCAATAATTTCTTAGTAGAAATCAGACTTTTAAAATGACTCTATCCCATGATGTTGAAGATGAATGAGGTCTTCTTATAAAAAAAATATGATTTGTCTAAATGACATTAATTATGAATGTTGAAATCATTATAATTTCTTATGTAGAAATTATGAAATAAATTTAGCATAGAAGTTTTAATTTCTTAAAGATTAAATAAGTCGTTTGTGTTAGAACTTATTCTAATCATGCATTGAAAAAGACAATTATGTAATTCGAAATATTTTCGCAAGAATTATCTCGGTGAGAATGATCCACCTAGATTTGTTTTGAGCATTGTCGCTTCACGTGGATTATCGTTCATAACACGATAATGTAATTACTTCGATTAAGACATGAGGTACGTTTGTAGTTATGTTTTATTTGATTATATTGCTAAGTGATTATTTATATATATCATGCATATTAGCTAATAATATGATGATTCATGTTCATTCATAATAAGTATGATTATCTAAAAATTTATATATATATAAATAAAGATTTATTTTTAATCTATTTTATTTTAATAGATAATTTTGAATTTTGTCACAAAACTATGTATTTTTTTGATTGACAAATATTTGTTATAGAATGTTAAAGGTCATCTAATTAATTAAGAAATAATTGATGACATGAATACTTATAATTAGTTAATTTTATATTTGATTAAAGTTAAACGGTCAACATTCTAATTAATTATAATAATTAATTATTATGTATTATATAAATGTATTTTTATATATATGAAATTTTATATATATTTGTTTAAATAATATATGACATATTATTTATTTGATTATGTTTCTAAGTTATTGACTATATATATATATATATATTTGTTTTTGTTGTGGTGACTAAAATTAAAGAAGCAATAATATATAATATCATATATATATGGATATATTAAATTTGGTATAATATAATATATTTGATATACATTGTTTAATTGTATCATAAAGACTTACTTAATTTGATAATTTTGAAATCAAATAATTACAAGGAAAATCTTGTTTAATTTGAGAATAATATGGCAAACGTGCCGATATTGCGGGATGTAAACGTGCAACCGAAAATAAATGTTTAAGCGGCTTCGGCCAAAGATTTTTGAAACATTATGATTTCTTTTGTAAAAATCATGTGATATGGTGAATATTTATTTGATTAAATATTCTAATTTCTTTTATAGAAATTAAGTGTTGAAATAAATATTTTAATTGATTAAATATTTTTAATTTCTTATGTAGAGATTATGTGAAGAATGATTTATAAATGAATAAACATTCTAATCTCTTGTATAGAAATTATGATTTATTCAATTAAATATTTATAATATAGTTATCTTATTCAATGTATGATAAGTATAACAAAAGAAATTTGTAAAAGAATTCTGTGACAATTTCTTGATTAGAAAATCATTGATTTAAATTATACAAATGTGTGTGATTTAAAAAAGGATACCAACACGAATGTAGGGGCAAATATTTTTATTGATTATAATACAAAAATAATTGTGTATATTATGATAAATAAAAAGATAATTCATTGTTAGAGAAATATGTTCTCTATAAAAGATAAAGTTGCGCAACTTTACAAAAAGAAAGAAAATAACAAGAAAATGTCTTGTTTATATTTGCTGAGTTGGTGCTCAAATCGATATTTAAAATTTGAGGATTTTGAAATCAAGAAACGTGTCATATTTTGACATTACTTTCATAAAAAATTTGAAGAATCAATGTCTTCAAAAAGATTTTATGAAATAAATGAAAAGAAAAGGTTATAAAGTCTTGATATGACTTATAATAAATTTTATAATAATGATATGAAAATTTGATCATACTTTTATTAAAAAGTGGATGTGACAATTATATATATCATGAAGACAATGAAAATTATTTCATTACGTGTCTTTTGTACGATATTTTATCATTGAAAATTACGATAAAAATGATAAAATCTATTAAGGATATGAATTGCACTAAACGAAATATCATGTTGTTATCAAATGATATGTTGATATTATTAAATGAAAGAGTTTACGTCTAAAAGTGAATATGTTTACACTTAGAAGTGCAATCTACGTATGGAAATCTTCTAAGAAACTTATGATGGATAGATTAAACGTTATAATCTATATTTTTGACTTATGTCGAAAAATAAAATATTTTTATGTAAAATATATAATCGTTTACACGAAGGCAGAATAGTTCAAAGACATTTTGTCTACTAGTTAGCCAAGTAAACAATATTTTCATAAAAAATTAAATGATAAGCATGTACGAATGACTATGTTTCTTATTAGAAGATGTTCTAAGGTTAACTAAGAATGTACCAACATAAATTTCTAATTATTGTGATAGTAATTAAAAATTGGACAAGCTTAGAGTCAGTGACAAGTCTAGACATGCACGTCTTAGACATAATGTCATTAGACTATACTCTCTAATGGAGTTATCAAATTTGACTATGTAAGTCAAAGATAACATTGTGGATCCACTAATCAGATTAATGTATAAAGAGATAGTTTGAAGTCTTTTGAGACATTAGCCTACTATAAGTTGGTATGAAGGAAAACCCAACCTATGCAGACTGGAGATCCCAAGAACTAGGTTCAATGGGACAACCTAATTGTACTAACTTGGAAAGTTATTGTTGAGGATTAATCCTATAACGAAACAATATATATTTTGACGAGGATAAGCATGTCGCTTTTAATGATTCTTTGTGAGCAAAGAGATCACCTATGTGAGGGAGAAGTGGGGCCGCTTCGAAAGAATTGCACGGCTCAATTCTAGACACTCTCACAGAACCAAGCGTGTGTTCCATGGCCAAAATGGACACATCCATGAGAAATTGACATGTATCAGGGAGAATTCTATGTGAAAGTGTGTAATCGTTTACACAAAAGGCAGAATAGTTCAAGGACATCGAGTCTACTAATCAGCTAGTAAAGTTATATGCTTTCACAAGGGAATGTTCAAAGGGTTACACCTACCTATCCTATGTAGAATTCAACTGTTGAACCTTCACCGGGTTAATCTTTCAATTTCCATTAATATGGGGGATTGTTGGAATTTTTAAACTAGTTCTATAAACTCCATTAATGAATGGAAATTAGAATATGGATAATAAAATCAAATCAAATTCACATGAAATTTAAACGTGAATTAAAGGGTGAAATTTGATCCAAATGTATAATTTAAATCAATTAATTTAAATTAATTGATCTAAAATGCCTTGATGACCAATTAAGAAAATGTTGTTAATTTGTAGTGTAACTTACATGAGTTTGTTATTATTATTATTATTATTTGTTATGATAATTTATATTATTATTAACAAATTGGAAAACCATGTAATGTTAGTATTGAATTGTAAATGCCTTAATTGTTTTGGCAAACAATTACTCTATAATGAAGAGAAAAACGTTAAGGTAATGAAGAGGCAGACAATGTCAACCGTTGGATCAAATGATGATTTTATTTAATGGTTTAACTTTCAACAATATAAGACCTCTCATCTCTAATCAAAAACAACTTCTTCATTTTTATTCTTTCTCACTCTAGAATTCCAAAAGTCTTCTTCTTGTTTTGTGAGTGTTCTTCGAGTTCTTCGCTCGATATTTTCCATTGAAACCCGGTGATAGTTCAGGTACTTTATCAAACTCGTTGTGTAGTGATTCCGGTGCTGAATCACTACTAGATTCGTTGTACCCTGGGAGACAGGCATCTGTGATAAGCTCTAGCACACGGGGAGACGGTGAAACTATTTTAAGGGAAATGTGTCTAACACATGCCTCGAATCAACCATCAAATACGGTGATATTGTTCTTCGTATATCTTATTTTATTTTTATTTATTTGTAACATCGTATGTATATATATTTTTCTGTTATTCAAGACAAGATATCTAACATCAAAGCCATAGGGAAGGAAAATATGGTGCTTAAATTAAAAAAAGGTATTGTATGGCCCAAGGCAAGCTCCTCATGCATGGAATATAAAGTTGGATAAACGTTTGAAGAAAATGGGCTACGTAAAGTGTAGACAGGAGCAAGCGGTGTACATAAGAGGCAATGTTAATACCCGAATTATTGTTGGTATTTACGTGGATGATCTTATTTTAACATGTGAAGAACCAAAGGGTGTTGAACTTTTCAAACAGCAGATAATGGGGGAATTCAAGATGAGTGATCTTGGATTTCTTTCATACTACCTTGTAATCGAGGTAGATCAGTTCAAAGGAGGTGTCTCGATCAAGTAGACAACATATGCCAAAAGGTGTTGAACTAATTTGGAATGCTCGATTGTAACTCAACAAAGGCACCAATGGAGCATAAAGCTCAACTCTATAAGGATCCCGAAGGACAACCGATTAATGCAACTAAATATTGAAGGGTCATTGGTTGTTTGCATTATCTCTTTCATATAAGGCCAAATCTTTCTTATGCTGTTGGTGTTGTCAATAGATTCATGGAGAGGCCAACTAAGATACATCACAAGGCAGTGAAGTAGGTGCTTCGATATCTTCAAGGCATTATACACTTAGGTATAGTGTTTCGAAAAGGAGGTGGTGACGAGGAAATAATGGGTTACTCTGATAGTGATCTCGCAGGTGACCTAGATGATCGGAAAAGTACAAGGGGTATGGCGTTTTACATTAATGATAGTCTTATTTTGTGGAATTCCCATAAACAGAAGACAATGACATTGTCCTCACGTGAAGCAGAGTTCATGGCTCTGGCAGTGACAACGGATCAAGCACTTTTGTTGAAATCATTGTTGTTTGAATTAAGTGGTTCAAAACCTAATGCAGTGAAGCTTTACGTCGACAACAAGTCCGCACTTGCACTCATGAAAAACCCAGTTTTTCATGGTCGTAGCAAACACATCGACACGAAATATTATTTAATTCGGGAGTGTGTTGAAGGAAGTCAAATCAAAGTAGAGTTTGTTCGAACGGATGAACAGAAGACCGCCATACTTACAAAGGCTTTGCCAGCATCAAAATTGTGATGATGCGACACCTAATCGGTGTTCGTGATCTCGAACCACGCCAGGACTAAAGGGGAGAATGTTGCATTACTGCTCTGAATTAAGATAAGAAAATAAGAGAGAGATAATAAATAACTCTAGTAATTGCTTTGAAGATATTAAAGAATTTTGTTAGGATCAAAGACAATAGTAAAAGCGGTTGAATACTATTATTCTATTTTTCACTTAAATGCGATTTTAATCTTTTTAAGGATTGAAAATCTGTTTCTATTTTTGGACAAATCGTAGCAAGCTCTTGAACGGTTTTAAGTGCGGAAAATATTTGCAGGATTTGAAGCGGCATATATAAAAATGAATGAAGCAATGAAAAGATAACACAATATTTTATCGATTTATCGGAGATAAAAACTTATACGTCACCCCTTCTTCTATTTTCAGAAGGATTCCACTAGAAGCTTTTGATTTGTAAAGACGCTACACAAACCCACTCAGATCACAATTCTTAACACTTGTCTGTCTGAACTTCTAGCTCTCACATTATCTTGTTGAACAAACGACTATCTATTCAACTTTCACAAATAAATTGATTATCGAATCATACAAAAGATTATCGAGTAAACTATCTTGTGTGACTGTCGTGTATGTTAACATCTCTAAATATATATCGTCTTGTGTATGCGTAACGTAGTGACTTGCAAAGAACTGAGAACTAGGACAAAGAATACCTTCATCGTTGTTCTCTGATGCCTTTTTATACTTGAGGCATGACAACGGTCGAATCTATTTTGTCGATACGTGACAATGGTAAGTTTGTTGTATGTCTAGCGTACGAGGTTTTAGTGCGTAGGGAATGGAATATTCGTTTATCGTTTTGCATGTAAGAGTAAAGAGCTGATTGTACATTTTGTCGTATTGCAATTCATGAGTACTCAGCTACTTGACTTAGCTGATAAGCATTAAGCTGATGTGAAACTTAGCTGATAGCGAGCTCTACTGATGAGCTATTCTGCTGATAGAGAACTCAACTATTGATCAGCTCAGCTGCTAGCGAACTCTACTGATGGCGAGCTCTGCTACTAACGAACTCTACTGTTTGAGCAACTCTGCTGTCAGCGAATGTTCAGCTATTTGAGCAACTCTGTTGCCAACGAACTCTATTGTTTGAGTGACTCTACTAATAGCGAATGTTCAGCTGATGACAACTCTCCTATTGGCAAACTCCGCTGATGGAGCAGCTCAGCTGATAGCAAGTCTGCTGATGACAACTCTATTGTTAGTGAATCTTCAGCTGATGATAACTTTGATTTTAGCGAGTCTTCAGTTGATGACAACTCTGCTGTTTGAAGAACTCTGCTGCCAGCGAACTCTACTGTTTGAGCTACTCTGCTGTCAACGAACTTTGTTGTTTGAGTAACTCGGCTGATGGCGAGCTGCTTATGATCAGTTGCCTAGAGCAGATGTCTTTGATTTTACATGCGCATTAACATATTATTGAACTTAATTTTATCCATTCATCAAAACTATGTGTGTTCATCTTAATTATCTTAAGTTCATTTTAATCAATTAAAACGTTTTTCATAATTTAATTTAATTTAACGATTTCCCCCTTTAACTTAATTTAACAAATTTATAAAAAAATTCTCCAAGTTTTGTGAGTGATTCTCTCCATGGGCTAACATGGGTTAGGAGGGAAAGATTTCGACAATGCATGGGAGATTCGCTCAACTTACAAAAAAGATGTCATAAAAACACAATGAGGGACCTTTTTTCAGAGACCTAATATGGAGAGATTTCATAGGACAACTATAACAGGCGATCCCTATTCAAATACCCTTAAAAGGAAAATTCCTAAAGACGTTTGAAAATATTGTGCTGTAAAATATCTTGTTGAGTGTGGTTGCAAAAGAAAATAAACAGAAACATTTGTTTTCGAAACTTCGTTACTTGTTTAAAAGTATTATGAGTTTTTTTATTATTTTAGATTTAGGACCAATGATATAGATGGATGTCCTATTAACATAACGATACAAAATTAGACACATGTTTATGTTTGAATATATCTTTAGGACATATGCTCTAGGATTGAATAAATAAATAAGGTGTACACTAATATTTTTTTGAATGACAAAAAGTTTAAAGTATAAATTATCATATGACATGCACGTATGACATAGCGCAATAGCCTTTTCTTGCATATAATCAAGCTTTGAACCAATAATATAATCTCTAAAACTCGTTTGAAAACGCATAATTTTTTTTCATAATCTCTCAAGTAGTAAATTATGTGACGATTTTAAAAAAGTCAAAATTAGTCTAGATCGACGTTTTTAAATGCAATTTAGCTAATTCTATCATTTTGGTTCCTCGTCTCACTCGAGACACGAGAGACATGTGAGTTATGGGGAGCGATTATCGAGTGAGGAAAACCTTATCGGAAATGATCGATTTTTTGGCTTTACAATTTGGATCAAATTACTATTTCTGTTTTCAATTTTTTAAAGATATATTTAATTTTTATCTATGGATTTATTTGATTTAGATCAAATATTTTTAAATAAAAGAATGTTTAGATAAGTTATTATTGTTTTTCCAATTTTTTATAATATACATAATTAATTTTGATTTAAAAATTGGAGATTTGGATGAATCATTTTTTTAAAGTTAAAAAAGTGGATGAAAAAGAAATTTTATAATAATTTTATATATTTGATTACATAAATATTTTATTAACTTTTTATAACAAAAGAATCTTTTGATTTAAAGATTTAAATAAAAAAATTTAGTTGAGAAGTGAATCACAAAAGTAAATTTAGATAAACTTTACATAAAGTTAATTTTTTTATAATAAACATAAATAATTTTAATTTAAAGATTTGAATAAAACTTTTTTTAAAAAAATGAATAAAAAAAGAACTTTTTAAATAATTTTTTAGATAAACTTAAGAATTTTTATTAAAACATATGACATGTATCAATTATTTAGATAAGATTATTATTTACTACCATAGTTTATTTTAAATAATAACCATGCATACTTATTTTAGAGATAAATATTTATTAATTCATATAAATGAATAATAAAATTTAACTATGGTTAAATCTTAACAAAGGGTACCGACCCATTTCCACTCCATCCCCTAAGGGCGGAGCTACCCATGGGATAGGGTGGGCTCCAGCCCCACCTAAATTAAAATCCTAAAAGAAAAACTGTTATATATGTGTTTGATATGTGAGTCTTAGCCCAGTTGGTTATGTTATTGAAATGTGAGTACGAGATTAGGTGATCAAACCTTGGACTCACCTTCAACTTATTAAATTTTATAATAATGTATAAAAAATTATATATAAAATTTTGTAAATCATATAATAATATTATTTATTTTAAAATTATATTTATATAATAATTATACATTATTTTTTATTTATTTCAATATAATTAATAATACAAACTATTTATAAAGGTAAAATATAAAAATTAAAATAATAACAGTGTTTTATATTTCTTAATTTTAAACTATTTTAAAAATTTATAAGAAAATATAAATTAATATTAATAAACAAGTTAAAATAAAGAATTTGATATCTCTACTCAAAACTTAACAAATCTCTTAGAATTGATGTTGATGTAAGTTGTCTTAAACTTGATCCAACATTACGTATTCCGATATGGAAATATCCTTTTAATCAAATGGATGAAATTAGACGAGCTTATATCAAAATGTAGTCATATCAACCTATTAAGGATGAGTACCCGCCGACCAAATTTGGAAATCAAAATCGACGGTTCCAAAGTCATTGGTTTAAGAAATTTACTTGGTTAGAATACTCTCCTTTGAAAGATGCTGCTTTTTGTTTTCCATGTTTCTTGTTTTAACATAAGCAACCCCAAAACCTACATTTACAATAGATGAATTCAAATATTGAAAGCGAGTTAATGATGAGGATAGATGCTCTTTTGTTATGCATATAAGATATAATATTTCACCACATAATAGGGCAGTTGAATATATTGATAATCTAATGAATATCCTTGTCATATTGACAAAATACTAAATGCACAGTCTTCAGATGAAAAACAAAATAACAGATTACGGATTACAACAATTATTGAAAGCACTCGGTGTCTTACTTTGCAAGCGTGTGCATTGAGAGGGCATGACGGGTTTTCATCTTCTAATAATCGTGGAAATTTTATTGAAAAAAAAGCGAAACATAGAAAGTTAATTCTGAGATGTAAGTTGAAGTCAGCCCCAGGTAATTTTTCATCCTTGCTCCGCCCCTACCATCCCCTCTCCCATTTAACCGCTGTCCTCTCTGATCATTTTCTCCACACTCTCTATAGTTTCCATAACAGAAGAATGACTCCTGAAATTCTCTCCCTCTTCGGTCCCTTGGCCGGGTACACTTCTTTACTCACCTTTGATTTCATCCTCTTTGCTTCTCTCTTTGCCGTCGTTTCGTTTCTCTTCTTATAGCATGGGCTCTTTCCAAAAGCCGACTAGGGTCCCAACAGGGATCCGCCATACCTGGCCCATCTGGGTTACCTTTATTAGGACTTGTTTTCACTTTCACTGGCTCTCTTACTCATCGTGCCCTGGCTAAGCTGTCTGAAAGCTTAAAGGCCACCCAGCTTATGGCGTTTTCTATCGGTTTCACCCGTTTTATTATCTCGTCCGAACCCGAAACGGCGAAAGAAATCCTCAGTAGCTCCGTCTTCACCGACCGTCCGGTGAAAGAATCTGCTTACGAGCTTCTTTTTCATCGGGCGATGGGGTTCGCTCCGTTCGGTGAGTACTAGAGAAATCTGAGAAGGATTTCAGCGACTTATCTGTTCAGTCCTAGACGTATCAACGCTGGCTGCGGGTGAGTTTCGCGCTGAGGCTGGGCTTAAGATGGTTAATCAGGTGAAGAGTTCGATGGCTGCAGATGGTCGTGTTGGAATCAAAAGCATCTTGCATTTTGGATCGTTAAACAATGTGATGATGACTGTGTTTGGGAAATCTTATGAGTTTGATCAAAACAAAGCCGAGTCTGCTCAGCTTGAAAGCCTTGTTAGTGAAGGTTATGAACTGTTGGGTATCTTTAACTGGAGTGATCATTTTCCACTTCTGGGTTGGATGGATCTTCAAGGTGTGAGGAAGAGATGCAAGGCTTTGGTTGATAGGGTGAATGTTTTTGTTGGTAAGATCATTGATGATCATAAGATGAAGCGTATGAATGATGACGGTGCTGCTGCTTTAACCACCGTCGTCGTCGAAAGCTCCTCCGGTGATTTCGTTGATGTTTTGCTTGATTTGGAGAATGAGAACAAGCTCAGTGACTCTGACATGATTGCTGTTCTTTGGGTCTCTTTCTCTTCTCTTTCTCTTTTAAGAATTAATTAATCTCATTATTGGAACGACAAGTGATTTCAATTTTATTTATTTCAGGAAATGATTTTCAGAGGAACAGACACAGTTGCCATTCTCCTTGAATGGATTCTCGCAAGAATGGTCCTTCATCCCGACATACAATCCAAAGCTCAGGCCGAAATCGACGCCCTAAATCGACGCCCTAAACCGACCGATAACCGACCAGGACATCCAAAACCTACCATACCTCCAGGCTATTGTCAAAGAGACACTCAGAATGCATCCTCCGGGTCCTCTGCTCTCATGGGCAAGGCTGGCAATTCACGACACCAAACTCGCCGGCGGTCACTTTATCCCTGCCGGAACTACTGCCATGGTCAACATGTGGGCTATAACCCACGATGAGAAGGTGTGGGCTGACGCCGGTGTGTTCAGGCCGGAGAGGTTTCTTGAGGAGGAAGTTAGCATCATGGGTTCTGATCTAAGGTTGGCTCCCTTCGGCGCCGGAAGGAGGGTTTGTCCTGGGAAAGCTTTGGGTTTGGCAACTGTTCAACTCTGGCTTGGACAGATGCTTCAGAACTTCAAATGGATGCCTGTCGAGGATGAAGCTAGTGATTTGTCTGAGGTTCTTAAGCTTTCAATGGAGATGGAACGCCCTCTGGTTTGCAAGGCCGTCGTTAGGGCTTAGACAAATTTGTCTGTTTGAATTGATCCAAACCATGATTATGCATGTAAGTTGTGTGTGTAGGGAAGAAATCAGAGTTTGTTTGTAAAGTGTTGTCATGTCTTACGGATATTGAAATAAAACGGAAGGAGATTATGTTTTGTGGTTTATGATAGGTCTTGTTCGATTGGGGTTTTTGAAAAAACCTGGAGAGGGAAAAAGGTAATGATTGGTGATGATTTTGAGGAAGTGATAATTATTTTTGGTAAAAAGACTTAAAGAGGTATTGATATATATGAATAAAATAAAAAATAATAATTTAAAATAAAAGGTATTTTAGTATATTGATTAATGAAATAAGTGATGTGATTGTTGAGAAGTGATTGATTAGAAAATTGATTTAGAGTGAGTTTTTTAAAAAACCCAAAGAGAACAAGACTATAGATATTAATGGATTATCTATTTTATCATTGGTAATTAGTAATGGTTTCTTTTATGTGTTAAGTTGTATTTTGTCTTTAATCAAATACAACTTTCTTTTATTAATAAATAATTATTTTTAAATTGAGCTTCTTAGTAATTAAAAAAAATATATCTAGACTAGCATATATTTAAAAATTAATATTTTATCACAATTATGGTTACTATGTACAGAAAATAATATAGACAAAATATTATTTTTTTATAAATAATTTTAGATAAAATAAATATTATTTAAAATTTAATTATTTTAAAATTAGATTTAATTCGGAAAAGTTAAATTCAATCAAAATTTGTATGTTCACATATATTTTTAAATTCATCAAATATCTTTAAAAAAATAAAAAATAATTTATGAGTTTAAAAAAAATATTTTTTTTAAATTTCTTCTTAGTAAGAATCAAATCAATTACACCATTTATTTATATAGTTACACGATAGATCATCTAGAGATTTATTTAAAGTTGTGTCATTCATTTTTCTCTAATCGACGTCACACATTTTTACACACATTTTATTCCCCGTCAAACCAATCACCAATCCCTCCCAATCAACCATATTTTTGTGACTCACACTTTTTCATATGTCTCTTTATCCACCGGCAAACCACTTACCAATTTTATTGAGACCTTTTATGACTCACACTTTTTCATACGACTCTTTATCTCGTCAGCAAACCACCCATCAATCTTAGTCGACCTCTTATCTTACTTCAATAAATCAACAACCAATCTCAATCGACAACTAATTCATATACTCGGTCAATTAACATCTCATTCATATATTTTTAACCACTAATATTTAATTTGTTAAAGACTTTTTATATTAACATCACTTCGGCAAACCACCCACTAAATCTCGATCGAATCTCATCTCATGACTTCACACACTTTCACACACCTATCCCTAATCAAATTAACCATCAATCCTCATATCGTGACTCACACGTTTTCTTATGTATCTTTAATCCCATCGACAAACCACCTACCAATCTTAGTTGATCTCTTATGTGTTAGCGGGTTACATACCGTTATTTCATTTTATTTTTCCCCAAAATAGATAAAATATATTTATATAAAATTAATGATGAAAAATAATATAATATATATAATGTTGTTATATATATATATATAAATTTAAAAAAATATATATTTTATATGATTAGAAAAAAATAATTAGAAAGAGAATTTAGTTATTATTATTTATCATTTATAATATATAAATATATATATATATAGATATATAATAATATATTATTTATTTTTATATATAAATATAATAAGACTATATTTATATATAGACAAAGTTTTTATAAATACACTTAACTTATAAAATTAATAATAATAATAATTAATTTTTCTTTTTAATTTATGTAAATATTTTTTCTCTCATTATAATATATATGTATATATATATTTTTTTATCTTTTAATTAATTTTTTTTTATCTCATCTTATATTATTAAGAGATAAAATATATTTAAGAGAAATAAAAGTTTATATATATATATAAATAATGAGAGATAAAATATAAAAAAAGTAATATTTTATTATTATATATTGTAGGGAGAGAAAATAAAAAATAATTAAGAAAGAGAAATGAATAATTATTTTAAAGGAGTAGGAACAAAGTTTTTATAAATACACTTAATTTATAAAATTAATAATAATAATTAATTTTTTCTTTTAATTTATTTAAATATTTTCTCTTTCATTATATATATTAATTTTTTTATATTTTAATTAATTATTTTTTCTTATTATATATAAATTATATATATTATTTTTTAAATTATATTATATATATATATATATATATATATATAATGAGAGATAAAATATAAAAAATAGTTATATTATTATTATATATTGTATAAGAGAGAAAATAAAAATAATAAAAAATTAATTAAAAGAGAAGAAGGAATAATTAATTTGAGAGAGACTTTTTATTATTTTAGAAGAGAGAATGAATTATTGTGAATACACTAGGAAATCTTTAAAATCTTATTATAAGCATTATTATATATATATATATATGAAAACAAATTTGAACTTAAATTTATTAAATATTAAAGTTTAGTATATATATAATTTAAAATTTTTGATATATGTCCAAAGGATCACATCAATAAGGAAAATATATTTATTGATTTGGTTCAACTTGTAAAGATAAAACAGAATTAAGGTATTTTTTCTTAATCCCACATAAAAAAATTATACATTATTAAAATAATCTTGTATGGAAAAAATAAATAAATAACTTTTATAATAAGATTAATGAAAAGAATACAGTAAATAAAGGGTTTTAGAAAGACCTAGGGCTAGGGCTATAGGTTAAACTTTCCATTTTTATTTGTTTATTTATTTATATGTATATACAGGCTAAAATCTTCTCTACCAAATTCTGAACCGCTTTCTGTTCCACTTTAATAAAACAAGGTTGTTATAAAAAAAAAATAAGGCACATAATATTCCTCTAAATAAACATTTCAAGGCCTCAAAATTTCTCACTTTTTTGTTTTGTCATTTCTCCTAGATGTAATTAATCTTCGGTTGACACCGATTTTGTCGCCGCTCTCGCAATCGAACTGCTTGTAATAAGGTCATGTTCATTCCGTTAACCCATTGCTTAATTTAAGATTGATTTTAGTAAAAAAAATTACTCAACAAAATCAATCTTATTTGGAAGAGCAACACGAGAAATGGCTGAATCAGTCTCAACCGAACATTAAATGCATATAGGAGAAATGACAAATGAGAGACTTTTTTTTAGGTCGTGAAAGGGTTTATTGGGAGAAGTAGCATGTGCCTTATTTTTATTATTATTTAAATGACCTCATTTATTAGAGTGGAATAGGGAATGGTTCAGGATTTGGTACAAAAGATTTGAGACTGAATAGGGTCTACACTACTCTCATTCTTAGTTTGTTCTTGTTTGACCATGTCTGTTTGACCATGTCGCAGTTGTCTCTTAATTTAGTTTGTACTAATCTTAATAAATTATCATACACAAATTAATATGTAAGAATTAATATATTCAAATATTCACACTGTTGTGCCAAGAATGTTCTGTCAAGAATGTGATGAATAATGAAGTATGAAAAAACAAATGAAATTCCTCTCATTCTTTGTTTGTTCTTGTTTAAACATGTCACAATTGTCACTTAATCTAGTTTGTACTAATCTTAATAAATTATCTACTCAAGTTAATATATAAGAATTAATATATTCAAATATTCACACTATTGTGCGAATGCAAAAATGTGATGAACAATGAAGTATGAAAAAAATATATGAGGGACTTATTATAATCAAAGATGAAAAGATTGCAGCAAATGAAAAATACTACAACTATACAAATTTAGAAAACAAGAAAACATAAACACTTAATTTAATTAAGTAGAATAATTGTGATATAACTGAAATTAATATAAACCATTGATATTAATACCTATACTAAAGACAAAACGTTACACACAAATGAGCTATTAAATGGAACAAATAATCAAACTTAAATAATGAATTAACTGAAGGAATGTGTTTAATGTTTTTTTTTATATAATCACGATATTAACAAATTAAAGTCAATTTCAGAAAATAAATATCAATTTAATTTTATTGAGACCTTTTGTGACTCACACTTTTTCATATGACTCTTTATCTCGTCAGCAAATCACTCATCAATCTTAGTCGACCTCTTATCCCACTTCAATAAATCAACAACCAATCTCAATCGACAACTAATTCATATACTCGGTCAATCAACATCTCATTCATATATTTTTAACCACTAATATTTAATTTGTTAAAGACCTTTTATATTAACCTCACTTCGGCAAACCACCCACTAAATCTCAATCGAATCTCATCTCATGACTTCACACACTTTCACACACCTATCACTAGTCAAATCAACCATCAATCCTCATATCATGACTCACACGTTTTCTTATGCATCTTTTATCCCATCGACAAACCACCTACCAATCTTAGTCGATCTCTTATTACTCACATTTTTTATCCCTCGACCGACAAACCACCCGATCGAATCTCATCTCCTGATCAACATCTAATTCATATACTCGGTCAATCAACACCTCATTCATATATTTTTAACCACTAATATTTAATTTGTTAAGGACTTTTTATATTTACCCTTACATTTTCACACACCTATCCCTCGTCAAACCAACCAAAAATCATCATCACGTGACTCACACATTTTCATATGGCTCTTTTATCCCATCGCCAAACCACCTACCAATCTTAGTCGATCTCTTATGACTCACACTTTTTTATCCCTCGACTGACAAAACACCCGATCGAATCTTATCTCTTAATCAACATCTAATTTATATACTCGGTTAATCAACAACTCATTCATATATTTTTAACCACTAATATCTAATTTGTTAATGACTTTTTATATTTACCCTCACTTTGGCAATACCACCCACTAAATCTCCTCTCATGAGGCAACCACCCCACACTAAATTTCAATATCATCTCATGACCTCACACACTTTCACACACCTCTTATTTCTCCTCAAACCAATCATCAATCCTCATCTTATGACTCACACGTTTTCATATGTCTCTTTTATCCCCTCGAACAGTCACCTACCAATCTTAGTCGATCTCTTGTGACTCACATTTTTTCATATGTCTCTTTATCCCTCAACCAACAAACCACCCGATCGAATCTCATCTCATGATCTCACACACCTCATCAAACCAACCATCAATCATCATCTTGTGACTCACACTTTTTCATATATATCTCTTTATCCCTCGACCGACAACCACCCGATCGAATCTCATCTCCTGACCTCGTCAAACCAACTATCAATCCTCATATTGTGGTCTTAAGCATGAAATGTGAATTGTCCCAAACCCAGTGGCACCCTCTAGTATGTCTACTCACCCATGCTTACTTGATTCAAGGCCAAGGCACATGCCCTTCTCAGTGAGATTGAACCCACTTGCTTCACTCATGCCAACAAAGACCCAGGTTGGCGCACTACTATGGTCTCTGAATATTAAACCACTCAAGATCGTTCAAATAAAATAATTTTCTGTATATATATATATATATATATTTTGTATTTAATATTTATTATCAATTAGTTAATCTTTATATTAATTAACAAATTATTTATACTATTAAAAACAATTATTATATATGATAATAAATAAGATGATCCAGCAAATTATGTGTCTAATTAAATGGTTAAGTGTGTTTGCAGAATACATATTTAATTTGTAGTTTTATTTTATTTTCCAAAAAAAAGATATATTTGTATATAAATTAATGATGAAAAATAATATAATACATATAAAATAATTATATTTATAAGAATTTTGTATATATAAAATTTTTATTATATATATATATAATTAAGAAGATATATAAATATTTAGATATAAAATAAATAAATATATAATATTATATATATATATATATATAAAGTTTTTATAAATAATAATAATTAAATTCTCTTTCATAATTATTTATCTTTTTAATTATATATATATATATATATATATATATATATATATATATATAATATAGTCTTATTATATTTAGATTTAAAATAAATAAATATATAATATTATATATATATATATATATATATAAAGTTTTTATAAATAATAATAATTAAATTCTCTTTCATAATTATTTATCTTCTTAAATATATATATATATATATATTTTATAAATATATATTTTATAAATACAGTTAGCTTATAAAATCAATAATCATAATTAATTTTTCTTTTTAATTTATATAAATATTTTCTCTCTCGCTATATATATATATTATATTTAATTTTTTATATCTCTTAATTAATTTTTTATCTCATTATATATATTCTCTTTTATTATTAAAAGATAAAATATATTTAAAAGAAATAAAATTATAAATATATATATATATATATATAATAATGAGAAATAAAATATAAAAACAATATATTATTATTCTTATATATATTATAGGAGAAAAAAATAAAAAATAATAAAAAAATAATTAAGACAGAGAATATAGACCAAGTTTTTCTAAATATTCTTAACTTATAAAATCAATAATAATAACTAATTTTTCTCTTTATTTTATTTAAATATTTTTATCTCTCATTATATATATATATATATTATATTTAATTTTTATATCTTTTAATTAACTTTTTATATCTCTTAATTAATTTTTTATATCTCATTATATATAAATTATAGAAAAATATTTGAGAGAGAAAATAAAAGAGAATGGTGTGGCACACCTAAAAATAACAAAATTTTTTCTCTCTTCTCTCGCTTCATCTTTATCATTTCTCTCATTTAGGGATGACAATTTGAAACCTCCCCGCAAAAACCGAACCAAATTACCCTGTTTGGGACAGTTTTTCTCCGAAACCGAACGGGGATGGAGCGGGGATGATATTTGTGTCTCCCGCCCTGACCTGCCCCGACCCGCCCCAATTCTGCTCTGAATACTATAAACATAATTAAATATATTAAATCACGAATATATTTATTTATTCACTATATTTTATAAGAGTAGTAAGTTTATTTCTATATAATCATATAAAATTTTAATATATTATAATATATATTATATTAAAAAATTTGTTTATATAATCTTTTTTTATAATTTATAATTTTTTATTTTTAAATATTTTATTAACGGTGTCCCCGGGATTCCCCGAAACCAAAAAAACGAATGGGGCGGGGATGGTAAATGCATTCCTCGTCCCCATTGTCATTCCTAATGTTGGGAATTTTGAAACGAATATTACTTTTATACTGTAATCTAGCAATGTGAGATGGGTAAATGCACAGGTTATCCAAATCTAAAATAGCAGATCAAGCACATAACAAAACAACACCAGATTTACGTGGAAAACTCTCAACCTAGAGGGTAAAAAACCATGGGGCCAACCGACAAATTTCACTATAAACAAGAAACGGATACAAATGTTCTTTTCAAATTTAAACCCAAAGTTGAGGTATACAAACAGAGAAAACCAATTTCATTCAGACTCAAGCTAGTCTAGATATAAGATAACAAGAAATTGGAACCTAAAGGTGGAAATGTAAGAGATCTATTGCCTCCTTCTTTTCTTCTTCCTTTGTTTCTTCTTTTCTGTTTCTTCTTCTTCTTTGCAAAATGTTCTCTCTAAAAGTGATAGAATGAGTAGCATTCTTAAGTTTTACTTGTTTAATTGAATGCCTGATTGGACTGGACTCAAAGGCCCAACAACTAAGATATCCTGATACAGTGAGATCTTGATATCACTAGGAAAATGGTTTTTAGGATTTTAAAGTTTAGTATTTATATAATTTAAAAACTTTGATATAGGTCCAAAGGATCACATCAATCAAGAAATTATATTTTTTGATTTGGGTCAACTTGTAAAGAAATATAAAAAAAAAATAAGATGATATCAGCCTATGAAATAGAATTAAGGTATTTCTTCTTACAATTTTGTTATGTTTTCATTAAATAAATGAAAAGAATATAGTAAATAAAGGGTTTTAGAAAGACCTGAGGACTATGGGTTAAACTTTCCATTTTTATTTGTTAATTTATTTATTTATTTATTTATTTATGTGTATATACATTGGCTAAAATCTTCTATACCAAATTGTGAACTACTTTCTATTCCACTTTAATTAAACAATGTCGTTTTAAATAATAATAAAAATAAGGCACACAATATTCTTCCAAATAAACATTTCAATGGCATAGAAATCTCTCAACTTTCTCGTTTTGTCATTTCTCCTAGATGCATTCAATCTTCGATTGAGATCAATTTTGTCGTCGCTCTCCGTTACAATCGAACGGTCTGTAATAAGGTCATGTTCATTCCGTTATCCCATTGCTAGATTTAAAATTTATTTTGGTAAAAAGAATTACTCAACAAAATCAATCTTAATTGGAGGAGCATCACGAGAAATGGCCGAATCGGTCTCAACCGAAGATTGGATGCATATAGGAGAAATGAAAAAACGAGAAAATGAGAGACTTTTTTTGCACCTGGGATCTTCTGCTACCAATGTAGCGTGCTCCCTCTGTTCCCTCTCACAAGGAGAGGGGCAATATTGTAAGTAAAAGAAAAGGTTTTCGTTTATTTACAGCATTGCCCCTCTCCTTGTGAGAGGGAACAGAGGGAGCACGCTACATTGGTAGCAGAGGATCATGTCTCCTTTTTTTAGGCCGTGAAAGGGTTTATTTGGAGGAGTAGCACGTGCCTTACTACCTTATTATTATTATTATTATTATTATTATTTAATCGACCTTGTTTATTAGAGTGGAACAGGGAGTAGTTCAGAATTTGGTAAAAAAAATATTTGAGACCGAATAGGGATCTACACTCCTCTCATTCTTTGTTTGGCCATTTCACGGTTGGCTCTTAATCTAGTTTGTACTCATCGTAATAAATTATTTACACAAATTAATATGTAAGAATTGTTAGGATTTGTATCTCCCAAATCCGACCTATTTGAAACCATCTGTAAAAATGCAAGAAAGAAGAACACAAGAAGACACAAATTTATAGTAGTTCACTCAAATTGAGCTACGTCCACTTAAGCCACCACCAGATTTCACTATGAAAAAGAAGAAGAAGGAATACAGAGCTTTTGCCTTACACTTTATCTCTCTAGAATTATGTCTCAACCTTGTAAACCCTTAATAATCACATATTTATAGTGTAAACATTCAGATAATAAACCTAAATAACTCTTGGTCAGGCACAAGCCCAAAACTAAATACAAACCCAATAAACTCTAATTAATATTTGTAGAGTTTATTATAAGTGTAGGTTCCATAACTCAACAATCTCCCACTTGGAGACTAACTTCATCATCTCTCGATCGATGGAGGTTTTTCATCCGATGTCTTAACGAAAAAGACCAACTGAAGTTGCACACAACTTCAGTTTCTCATTTGTCACAGCTTTCGTCAACATATTAGTTGGATTCTCACTCCTGGGAATCTTCTCAAGAGCTAATACTCCATCTTCTAAAGCTAACCGGATGAAATGATAACGAACCTGTATATGCTTCGTCATGCCATGATAAAACGAATTCTTTGCCAAATGAATGACACTCTGATTGTCGCATCGCAACACACTTCCCTCGTAGTCTTAACCTAATTCTCGCAAAAAAGGTTGTAACCAGATCATCTCATTAACAACCTCTATCACAGCAACATACTCTGCCTCATAACTTGAAAGAGCAACAATCTTCTATAATTTTGAAACCAAACTGATTGCAGTATCTCCCAGAGTATAAATGTACACTCTTGTGCTCTTCCTACTATCAACATCACCACCATTGTCAGCATCAACATATCCTTCCAAATCCATATTAGACTTTTGAAAACACAAAATGAGACTTGTACTTCTTCTTAAGTATCGTAGTATCCACTTTACTGCTTCTCAATGTTGTCTACCCAGGTTGCTCATGAATCTGCTAACAACTCCCACTACATGTACAATGTCTGGTCTTCTGTAAACCATCGCATACATAATACAACCAATGGTAGAGACATACGGAACAGTGACCATGTAATTTTTCTCCACCTATGTTGAAGGCGACTGATTTTTAGATAGTCTGAAGTAACTAGATAAGGGGGTAGTAACTGGTTTCGCATCATACAAGTTAAGCCAGCTAGAACTTTCTTCACATATTCTTCTTGTGAAAGCTTGAGAACTTCTTCATCCTTAAAATTTCTCATCCCAAGGATTTGTTTTGTAGCACCCAAATCCTTCATTGCAAACTTTTCAAATAACTCTTTCTTGAGCTTGTTAATCTCATACAAGCTTGCTCCAGCAATCAACATGTCATCAACGTAGAGTAGTAGAATAATGTACGATTTATCAAACCTCTTGATATAGCAGCAATGATCAGCTTCACACCTCAGAAAATTATTACTTTTCATGAAGTTATCGAACTTCTTGTACCATTGCCTTGAAGTTTGTTTCAAACCATACATACTCTTCTAAAGCTTACACACAAGCTCATCTTTTCCTTTGATTTCAAATCCTTCTGATTGTCGCATATAAATCTCTTCATCTAAATCACCATGAAGAAAAGCAGGTTTGACATCCATTTGTTGAAGATGAAGGTCTTCTTTCACAACCAAACTCAAAATAGTTCTGATTGTCATCTTTCCCTTTGGTAGCTTAGTGAGCTCCCAAATATGATTCAACGTCAAAAAGTCCATCTCATCATTTATCGCAAACTCACTGATTCATCAGATTGTATTGCTTTCTCATAGCATTCAGGTTCACCTCTATCTGTCAACAAGATATAGTTCATAGATGGAGACCATCTCTCAACTAGTTTTCGATTTCTTGACGATCTTCTCAACTGTATAACCGGTGTTTGATGATTTACCTCTAGAGCCACGTTCTCAACGATTTCATCTTCAACAACACATTGTTCTTCTTTGACAGTCAGTATATATCCAGCTGAAAATTCTCTCAAATCGATTGTACCAATCTCTTCTAAGTTGGAATCACCATTTGATGTCTTCCCAACACAATCATTGTAGAGAACCTGTTCATTGAAGATGACATTTCTACTACGAATGATCTTCCAATTTTGATTATCCCAGAAACGATAACCAAACTCGATATCACTATAACCAATGAAAAACATTTATTAAACTTTGGATCAAGCTTGCTCCTATCACATTCATTAATATGAACATATGATAAACAACCAAACACTTTCAAATAAGAAAGGTTTACCTTTTTATTGCTCTAGGCTTCTTCGGGAATTCTGAATTCAAGAGGAATAGAAGGTCCCCTGTTTATCAAGTAGGCAGTAGTATTTATAGCTTCTACCTAGAAGGTTTTATGTAGCCTTACATGTAATCTCATGCTCCTAGCACGTTCGTTCAATGTTTAATTCATTCGTCCAGCTACTCCATTCTCTTGAGGCATTCGGGGAATAGTCTTCACCATACTGATCTCATTCACAGCACAATACTCTTTGAAATCTGAATTGATATATTCACCTCCGTTGTCGGATCTCAAGCACATAACTTTCTAATTTGTTTCATTTTCAACTAAAGCCTTCCATTTCTTTAAAATAGAAAATACTTTAGACTTGTGCTTCATGAAATATACTCATACCTTTCTTGTCGAATCATCTATAAACGTCACGTAGTATTATGATCCGTCAATAGAAAAAATAGGTGCAGGTCCCCACATATCAGTGTGTACCAACTCTAGCCTTTCTTTCTTAAACTCATTCCTAATCTTTAAGAAACTCACCCGTTTCTGTTTTCTAAGAATGGAGTTTTCACATAACTTTTGTTCAACAAACTTTAGTTCTAGAATCTGTCCATTCTTCAAAAGAATTTTCATCTCTTTTTCGCTCATATGGCCCAACCTGAAATGCCATAGCTCACTGTTCTTCGATTCATCAATTACAGCAACAACTATTTCTCTGTAAGTTGAAGTCTTGTATAACGTTCCAGTTTTGTGACCTCGAGCAATAACAATTGCTCCTTTAGTCACCTTTCACGCACCATTTCCACAACTGAAATTGTGACCTTCTTCATCAAGTTGTGTAACAGAAATTAGATTGCGCATTAAACCTGGAATGTGTCTCACCTTATTAATCATCCAAACAGAACCATTTACCATCTTCAATTTGATGTCCCCATGCCAACAATATCCAATGGCTCACCATCTGCGAGATAAACTTTCCCACAGTTTCCAACCACATAATTCTCCATTAACTCTTTGTGGGCAGTGGTGTGGAAAGACGCTCCCGAGTCCAAAACCCATGAATTTATCGGGTTATCAACAGACATAAATAACACATCAGTGACTGATTCTGTAATAACGTTGGCTACATCATTTTTATCATCACCGTTTCTCTTCGGTGCTTTGTAGTTCCTCTTTAAATGACCCTGTTTACCACAATTCATGCACTCAAATGTCCGCCCAGACTTGGATTGACTCCTCATACTTCTCGATATAGATCTGTTCTTACTTCGGTTGAAATTTCTATCATTACCACTACCCCTGTTTTCCACATTTAGAGCAGAATATTTGAATGTTTCACCAGAATCAATTTTACGAACCTCTTCAGCAAGAATACGATCTCTAACTTCAATAAATTTCAGTTTAGCATTTCCAAATGAATTACTAATTGTTGCCCTCATATGTTCACAACTATTTGGTATAGATGCTAACAAAATCAGGGCACTAACTTCATCCCAAAATCAATCTCAACAGATAACAATTGATTCAGAATTGTATTAAATTCATTCAAATCAGTAGTGACATAAGTACCATCAACCATTCTTAAGTAAACGAGTTTTTTCATTAGATGTACCTTGTTATTATAAGATGGTTAATCATACATATCAGAAAGAGCTTTCATCAGACCCATAGTGGTCTTCTCCTTTGCTACATTGTGAGCAACCGTCTTAAGTAATATCAATCATACAACTCCCAAAACCTGTCTATCAAGGAGTTTCCATTTAGATTCATCAATCTTCTCTAGTTTCTCACTCAAAGAAACATGAAGCTTCTTTCTGTACAGATAATCTTCAATCTGCATTCTTTAGAAGGCATAATCTGTTCCATAGAATCTTCCAATCTCATGTCCTATACTGTTCTCGCCTGCCATTGTTTCTAATGCTCAGATCTAGTCTAACTTCTCTAATACCAGTTGTTAGGATTTGTATCTCCAAAATCCAACCTGCTTGAAACAATCTGTAAAAACACAAGAAATAAGAACACAAGAAGACACAAATTTATAGTGGTTCACTTAAATTGAGTTACGTCCACTTCAGCCACCACCAGATTTCACTATAAAGAAGAAGAAGGGATACAAAGTTTTTGTCTCACACTTTATCTCTTTAGAATTATGTTTCAACCTTGTAAACCCTTAATAATCACATATTTATAGTGTAAATATTCAGGAAATAAACTTAAATATCTCTTTGTCAGACCCAAGCCCAAAACCAAATATAAACCCAATAAACTCTAATTAACACTTGTAGAGTTTATTATACGTGTATGTGTAAGCTTCAGATAAGTCTGTATAGTTTGAAACAAGCTCTATGGCAATGGTACAAAAAGTTCAATAACTTCATGAAAAGTAACAATTTTCTGAGGTGTGAAGCTGATCATTGCTGATATATTAGGAGGTTTGATAAATCGTACATTATTCTACTACTCTACGTTGATGACATGTTGATTGTTGGAGCAAGCTTGTATGAGATTAATAAGCTCAAGAAAGAGTGGTCTGAAAAGTTTGCAATGAAGGATTTGAGTGCTGCAAAACATATCATTGGGATGAAAATTTTTAGGGATGAAGAAGTTCTCAAGCTTTCACAAGAAGAATATGTGAAGAAAATTCTTAGCAGGTTCAACTTGTAAGATGTAAAACCAGTTACTACCCCTTAGCTAGTCACTTCAGACTATCTAAAGATCAGTTGCCTTCAACAAAGGAGAAGAAAAATTACATGGCCATTGTTCTGTATGCCTCTACCATTGGTTGTATTATGTATGCGATGGTTTGCACAAGACCAGACATAACACATGCAGTGGGAGTTGTTAGCAGGTTCATGAGCAACCTGGGTAGACAACATTGGGAAGTAATAAAGTAGATACTACGATACTTAAGAGGAAGTGCGGGTCTCGCTTTGTGTTTTCGAAAGTCTAATATGAGTTTGGAAGGATATGTTGATGCTAACAATGATGGTGATGTTGATAGTAGGAAGAGCATAATAGGATACATATACTCTAGGAGGTATTGCAATCAGTTGGTTTCAAAATTGCAGAAGATTGTTACTCTTTCTAGTTGTGAGGTAGAGTATGTTGCTGTGATAGAGGCTGTTAAGGAGATGATGTGGTTACAACCTTTTTTGAGAATTGGGTCAAAACTACGAGGGAAGTGTGTTGCAATGCGACAGTCAGAGTGACATTCATTTGGCAAAGAATCATGTTTATCATGTCAGAACGAAGCATATACAAGTTCGTTATCATTTCATCCGGTCAGCTTTAGAAGATGGAGTATTAGCTCTTGAGAAGATTCCCGGGAGTGAGAATCTAACTATATGTTGACAAAGTTGTGACAAATGAGAAACTGAAGTTGTGTGCAACTTCAGTTGGTCTTCTTCGTTAAGACATCGGATGGAAAGTTGCTACCGATCGAGAGATGATGAAGTCAGTATCCAAGTGGGAGATTGTTGAGTTATGTAGCCTACACTTATAATAAATTATACATTGTTAATTAGAGTTTATTGGGTTTGTATTTGGTTTTGGGCTTGGACATGACTAATAGTTATTTAGGTTTATTACTTGAATATTTACCCTATAAATATGTGATTATTAAGGGTTTACATAAGTTCGATAGAATTCTAGAGAGATAAAGTGTGAGGCAAAATACTCTGTATTCCTTCTTCTTCTTCATAGTGAAATTTGGTGGCGGTTAAAGTGGACGTAGCTAATTTTGAGTGAACCACTATAAATCTATGTCTTCTTGTATTCTTCTTTCTTGATTTTTTACGGATTGTTTCAAGCAGGTCGGATTTGGGATATACAAATCCTAACAATAGAAAAAAAGCATGACAACCAGCCCTCACGCACTTTCAATTGCACGAAAAATGGATGGATTGATAGCATAATTAGAGAAAATAAGCTAATTTTGAAAAAAAAAAATCAATTCAAGAAACACATTTTGAACACGAGACATTGATAAAATTATTGAAAATTATAAAAGAAACATTGAGAAGATGAAGGAAAAGAAATGCAAATCTAAACAAGAAAGAGAAACATATCAATTTCATAAAGGTGTAAACTATGAAACTCCAAAAAAATTAGAAATAAAATTTACCATAAAACAAAACATCATAATTAATTACATTTCTCATTCCTAGGTAGAAAACCCTCTATCCAATTACTCCTAAGATTAATATTTATTTCATTCAACTGTACGTATTTCTTTATTTTTGAATAAACTAAATATTGTATTCATTTATTCGTAAATTTATTTTGTTAAACTTGTGACAAGTTATATCATAACTTTATTTATATTAAAATTATTTATCCACCATCTCACTTTTTAAATACATAAACATACTTATACTTAAACGGTTATAATCTTTAGTCTAAATCTTTATTCCTTAAGTCTACATTCTTAATACTCTATCTCGATAAATTGAGACAAACATAAGTTACGGAAACATATATGAATCTTTAATAACGAATGATTCATTAAGTCGTTCTACGTTGTTTTTCGAATCTTCTTTGATCTTGGATCTCCCAGTTCTAGATCTGGACCTGGATCGGTAATGAATGATGTGGGTGGGGTTTAAGTCTTCCAACCCTCTATCAATAGCCCTTGAGTGTTCTTGAGGGATGGACAACCTCTATCTTTTGTCTAATGAAAGAAATATAATAGGTAAACTATTTATATGGGTTGTGAACCTAGCTCTAATATACTCATTTACTATTCGTCCCATCAACGAAATAGTAAATGATATTTCTGCTTCTATACAAATATATTCCCATATTTATTATAGATATCTGAAAAAGCTCATAAACTTTATACTTTAATAAATCACTTTAATTATGTTTTAATCTTTATTATGATAACAACTAATATACAATTATTAAATAATATATGTACACAAATAATGAAAAAAAATTCCAACAATCTCCCACTTGGGTCATATATATATATATATATATATATATATATATATATATATATTTCTTCAATTGTATATTATAACCTTAAGAGAGCTTAAAATATTGTTATCATTTCCAAATACATCTATATCAATCTCGTCCATCAATTATATCAACATAAGATTAAAGTGATTTTTGTTACATTAGTTCATAATTAAACCCTCAATAGTCACATATATCAATACAATCGAATAACATAAATTAAACATGGGTGTGTAGTATGAATTAACATGTCTAATACCAACAGGTTCTCTTTTATTCATTATAAAGATCAATCTGAATAACTTTATAATCTTGATTTCTTTAAAACTAAATTTTTAATTTCTTTAAAAATTGATTCTTTAATGTGCACAAAATTACAAATTATATTTATACAAGCATCACAATATAAACTCACACTAAAACTGTATATTGTCTAAATATGTAATATTCATATGAACAATATGTCCATGAAAGACCTCAGATATTAAATATTTAGATAATTGATCCGTAATTTTAGAGTTTGTCTAAATATGCTCAATTGATAACTAAACATTCTGAATTCTTTATTTTCCAAATAGTTCGACTTAGTCGAACTCATATTACTCTTAAAGTAAATGAACTGTAGATTATTGTCATGTAATATCTTTAGTGGTCTTTCTATATCATTAATAATTTGTAACCCCGTGACAAAACTTTGTAGTTAGATTCTTTAATTGAATACCACAAAACATCTAATAAATTTTGTCATCATGTTGAAATAATTCGAGTGTCTTCTTAACACTCTTACAATAATTAATTCTTTCAACTAATAATTAAACTAAAATTATGTGGCATTAATTTCCAACTATTTTAATATCCAACAAAATTTGAATCAAAATATCAAATGATCTATATCCGATTCGATTTCACTATATGAGTATGTAATGTTTTGTTCTTAAAATATTGTAATACTCGTTTGGTTGCTTTCTAATGATCCAAACAAGGATCCTTTAAATATTTGTCCAACATCATAAATATACTTAATTTCTTGATGCATATATTCTTGAGCATACATTAGAAGAAGTCTTTTATATTTAAGGTTAATCTTGAAATACTTATGAGACTAAATTTGTCTCTAGATCTTTTAGAATATCCAACAATTAACATCTAACAATTATTTAGTCTAGTATATTTTCTTTGGACATATAAGGTCTAACCTTGACTGGACATTATTTTAGTTGAAACTGTATTCCATATATAAGTTTTAATTCATAATTCTTCTCTCCAAATAAATTAATTATATAGAGATATTTCATAAATGTTTATTTCCAAATAAAGATTATCTGAAATAATTCTTTATCTCTTCATCTTTAATATGAATTGTCATTGTTTGCGCCAATGTTTCTTTCACCATCAACTGGTTTTTGGCAACTAACTAAGCCATACATTAACACACTTATTTTAGATAATAACACTGAAATTACCATCAAATGTGTCTAAGTACCGAAGTTAAATTACTCTTAGAACAAACAAAAAACTATAATATGTACTCTTTTATGCACAACTTTATTTAATAATTTTCTTTTAGGTACAACATCTGTAATTCTACAACTTCATTACTTTATTATCTTTTAAGGTATTTGCTAAGTGAACACTATTTATGTTATTTTTATTTCAATTTTTTTTATTTTCTTACACACAATATGATGTGAGTTCATATAGAGACTAAGTCTATTTTACTTAATTGTAATCCATATCAAATTAACTTAAGTATGGATAAGAAAATCCAAATTAGATGCATGAGAATACATTAATGCAACTCTAACTTTAATGCATTTAATTTTAAAACAAAATAAATCATATATTATGGTGTATTTCTTATGATATTTTTAGTTTAATAATATCCTTAACAAATTTAACCATTTTAGATATAATTCTTAAAAATAACAAATTCTAGATACGCCTAAGAAACTTTAGTCTAAATTTTTATTCATTAAGTCTACATTTTTAATACTCTATGTCCATAAGTTGAGCCAAACATAAATTGCGAAAACATACATAAATCTTTAATAACGAACAATTCATTAAGTTGTTCTACGTTGTTCTTCGAATCTTCTTCGATCTTGCATCTCACGGTTCTAAATCTAGACTTGGATCAGTAATGAATGATGTGGGTATGGTTTAAGTATTCCAACCCTCTATCAATATCCCTTGAGTGTTCTTGAGAGATGAACATCCTCTACCTTTTGTCTAATGAGATAAACATAATAGGTAGGATCAAGGCTCTCAAAATCGAGAGTTTACGTAAAATTGTTGGACAGTTGTAAACTCGTAAAATCTAGAGTTTACTTGAAATCGTAAGAGTTTAATTTTAAAAAATAATAGTTAGATATTATTATTATTATTTAAATATAATTAGGTATTTTATACTTAGCCAATTTTAAAATTTTATATATTTAAATATAAAATTAATTAAAAAATAATAATAAGTAAATAACAAAAATAACAAAATTTCTCTCTCTTTTCTCTTTCCTCACCTTTTATCATTTTTCCAACCATTGATATAGTGACACATTATTCTCTCCCACATTCCCTCCCTCAAATTTCCTCCCATATCACTCCTCTAAATAACACTATGAAAAAATTATACTTAAAAAATTTATTATATTAAAAATTTTATTAGAATAAATAATAACTTTATTTTTTAATTTTTAAATATAAATTTGTTTTTTAAACGTAAAATCGAAATTATTTACAAACTAATAAAATCGTAAAAGTTTACCTATTTAAGAGTTACTTAAAATCATACTCGTTAACCTTACGTGAAATCGTAAATTCGTAAGATTTTAACAACCTTGGGTAGGCTATCTATATGGGTTGGGGATCTATCCCTAATATACCTATTTACTATTCGACCTATCAACAAAATAATAAATGGTATTTTTGTTTCTACACAAATATATCCCCATATTTATTATAAATACTAAATAAGTCCATAAACTTTATATTTTAATAAATCAAATTAATTGACTTTAATTTTTATTATCAACTAATATACAATTATTAAATAATATATGAACTCAAATATTGAAAATAATTTCAATATAAACTTATGAAATATATTATAACTGATAGTACTTATTAAACCAACATAATTAAGTGGGTACCTCAAATTCAACTTAAGGATATTGGGAAGGAAAACGAATGGATGTAAGATCATATAACCATAATACATCATTCCAATTGTCTACAAATTTAGAAGACTAAGTAACACTTGTAAAAATGAATTTAAAAATCAAACTCTACACAAAAAATAATATAAATAAATAATTTTACTAATTACTCTTCATCATCATTATAAGATCCACACAAATTCAACCCCACAATAAATATAAATAATAATTAAAATAAATAAATAAGGAAAATATCCACAACAAGAAAGAGATCACAAAAAAAATTTAAGTACACAAAAACTAAGTGAAGATTTTGTTAGGAGGGATTATTAGGGTTATGTTTCTTAACCCTAAAATAAGTTGAGGGGTAAACGTAACCGTTATTAATAAGGAAGTTAGCCAAAATATGGAATAGTTAACTGATTGAGAATAAATAATTATTTATATGAAAATAAATAATTATTAATAAGGTAGTAGCCAAATGTGAGATTGACGGGAAATTGATTATGGCAGCTGAAGAGTATATAAGTAAAAAAAAAATCTACAGAATATTCGGCTAAGGAATTGATTATGGTATGTGGAGGCTATATAAGGAAGAGATTCTGATCTGCATAAAACACATAAGATATTATTCGAGAATTCTCTCAAGATGAACTTCTCTCCATCTTCTTCGTTCTCCCCCAATTGTATTCACCTTAGTAGTTAGGATTTTATCTTTTCCCCATTAATTCTTATCTACTCTTCGTTTTTAATTATAATTATCTTGTTCATTTACTTTAATATATATACATAATTCAAGTTTAAGTTATATCATTGGTAACATATCAACGTTTTGGAAATTTGGTGGAAACACGTATCGACGGGGAACTAAATGAAATTTACAGCCGTAATCAAATGCAGGACGAACGACTCATGGCTCAAGAGGCCGATTTGAAAGGATGAAAGTTATAATGGCTTCAATGTGTGATGTGATTAACCGACTAAGTTCAACAACTGGGAATAATCAAGAACCACGAAATGAAGGTCCAAACCTCCAAGGTGATAATCAGCGTGAACGTAGACGATACGAAGATTTCAGATATCAAAAAGTTCATAACAAGAAAATGTATCAATCTCCAACTAAACTATCGAATATAGATTTTTCAAAGTTTAACGATAAATAAGTGGATGATTGGATTTACTCGACTTCGTAAATCTAATCATCCACTTCTTCAACATTAAACTTTGTAAAATCTATCTTCGACAGTCTAGTTGGAGATTGATACCTTTCCTCGTTATGAACTTTTCGATATTTGACATTTTTGTCTCGTCTACGATCATGCTGATTATCACCTCGGAGGTTTGGACCTTCATTTTATGGTTCTTGATTATTCCCAATTGTTGAACTTAGTCGGTTGATCGCATCACTCATTGAAGCTATTATAGTTTGCATCCTTTCAAATCGGGCCTCTTGAGCCATCAGTCGTTCGTTCTGCGCTTGATTACGGCTGCGAATTTCATTAAGCTCCATGTCGATACGTGTTTCCACCATATTTCCAAAAATGTTGCTCTGATATCAATGATATATACCTTAAACTTGAACTAGGTGTATATTTTAAAGTAACGAACAAGAGAATTATAATTAAGAACGAAGAGTAGATAAGAATTAATGTGAAAGAGATAGAACCCTAACTGCTATGGTGAATACAATTGAGGGAGAATGAAAAAAATAAAGAGAAGTTGATTTTGAGATAATTTTTTAATATTGTCTAATGTATTTTCTGCATATCATGATTTCTTTCTTATATACCCTCCACCTACCATAATCAATTCCTCAACCGAATATTTTGTAAATTATATTATTTTCCTTATATACTCTCCAACTGCAATAATCAATTTTCGGTTAATCTCACATTTTTTGTTACTACTTTATTAATAATTATTTATTTTCATATAAACAATTATTTATTCTCAATCAATTAACTATTTAATATTTTGTGTATTTAAAAAGATCAAAATTAAAGTCAAAAGGGTGAAAGAAAAATCAATTACAGACAAACCCTTAAGCTTTGAAATAAATAAATTAGTGATCATGTGTGGCCGAAATTGTGAAAAACAATTACATCCAACACCATGATTATCAGATGAGCGTTGAATTGTCATTCAACACTCTAGATGCGTCTGCGTAGCTCGCTGCAACATAGGGAATGCGCCCCTACGTTGCACCTGATTAGCTAACCGAGCGTTAGCTCTATCAGTTAGAACGCAACAGAATGGCTCAAACATGGACGAAACGCTAACGGACTGCTCCACGTTTGCGTTCTCGCCCGAAATGACGTCGTTTCACGCCTCGATCATCTTCCTCTTTGCGACGCCGGAGGGATAATTAAGGATGAAGTCCACTCCTTTGATTTTCTAATTTGAAATACAGCCGATAGTCAACCAAATCGACTAATTCAAAAGCTAAAATGATCATCCTACTTCGATGATTATTTTCCCTACATCAATAGGGATAAAATACCATAATTGAATTTTGGCTGATTCAATCCACTTGAGCCATCCAACCGACTTCGGGAAGTTATAAATAGTCTCTCTAAACAAATCTAAAACTAATAAATCCATAAGGTCAAAGATTTCAAAAAATTCGAAAGCTTGAATCTTTAACGGCGGATTTATGAATTTCTTCCATTTGAAATTCCTAGCTTGACTTTATTAAAATATAAAAATAATTTCTCCTTCTTACTTTAAACCCTAATTATTATATATTCAAAATTAAAATAAAGGGTAAAATAACCTACAAATCAAATAATTCAATGCATAAAACAAAGATCTTAAATATTTTGTTATGAATGAGAAATTAAAGCAAAAGCATGTCCGGTAATAAAAGTGAAAAGATTTATAATAAGGCCCTTATTAATAAGGTCAAACGAGCCCGTGAATTATGAACAGTTTCCCAAACTAACCTTGTTTGGCGTTCACTTTCCCAAACTAACCTAGTTTGTTCATTTATTCCCAAACTAACTTAGTTTACTATTTAAACTCAGTTTTTTATTTTTTATTTTTTATTTTTTATTTTTTATTTTTTATTTTTTAATTTTTTTTTATATTTCAAATTTATTATATATATATATATATATATATTTAAATTATTATTTATATAAACTAAATTATTTATATTTTGATATATATTTTAAATTATTATTTTTATAAATTTGATTATTTATATTTTGATATATAATTTAAATTATTTTTTTATAAATTTAATTATTTACATTTTAATATATATATATATATATATATATATTTACATTTCAAATTTATTATATATATATAGATTTACATATATATATATACACACGTGGCATATGATTTTCATCCCCATAAATTTATTTTTTTTACTATTCAAATTATTATTTATATTTATTGGGTTATCTTTTATTAAAATAATTTTGACAACTTTTCATTCAAATTATTATTTATATTTATTGGATTGTTTTTTATTAAAATAATTTTGACAACTTTTATATAATTTAATAATAATAATTTTATCAATTTTTATTGTGTTGTCTTCCTAAAAATATGTTTAAGTTAATGAACCATTAAATATTTATATTAAAATATAAATAATTAAATTTATAAAAATAATAATTTAAATTATAAATCAAAATATAAATAATTAAATTTATAAAAATAATAATTTAAAATATATATCAAAATATAAATAATTTAGTTTATATAAATAATAATTTAAATATATATATCTATATATATATATAATAAATTTGAAATGTAAAAAATAAAAAAAAAAATTAAAAAAAAAATGAGTTTGAATAGTAAACTAGGTTAGTTTGGGAAAGTGAACGCCAAACAAAGTTAGTTTGGGAAACTGTTCCGTGAATTATACTACGTTAATTATAAAGTGTGCCTTGTGGGTTAGGTGTTCTTTAGCTTTGCTTTGCTTTGCTTTACTTCTTCGGCTCGATTGGATAGAATCAAAACGGTGGCTTGATTTTGCTTCCAGATTCTTCTTCTTCTTAAACCTAAATCTCTCCGTTAAAAGTATACGTACTGACAATTTCACTCTAAAGATCTATTTTGTTTTATCTTTCGTCTTTAGATACATTCGTTTTGATTTCTTACGGCAATCTCTATCTTCCCTTCATCCCCAGGTTTCTTCATTCGTTTTCTTTGAGACCCTTATTGGTTTAGTCTCCGATCGAGATAAATCATCGATCTTTCTGCTTTATGTGTGCTGTTAGTGAGAAATTGATGCATATGATAGCCACAGTTTCCTGCTGATTTTGGGTGCTTTTTAGATGGAGCCTCGTATTGGTTATAAATTTCGATTGGGAAAGAAGATCGGGAGTGGTTCATTTGGAGAGATCCACATAGGTTTGTTGTTGTTTGAATTACTGTTTGTGATTTAAAGTCATTCAGTTTTGAGTATTGTGCTGTTTTTAATGATCTTGTGTTTAATTTTTTTCAGGTTCTAATATCCAGACAAATGAGAAAGTTGCAATTAAGCTTGTAAGTGTGTTCTAATCTTGCTTTTCTGTTCTTATCAAACTTGTTATTGCTTAACAAGAACTGGGGCTCACTTATCAATTTGTGAAAACTTTTTGTTCTGAAACTTGCCTAATTGTCTACTTAGTTAGTGACTTGGTGTAGAATGGTTGTGAGAAGATAGATAGAATGAGTAGAAAAGAATAAGGGAGAAAGCCAGGCCTTCTTTGACTTGGGTTATTTGAGATTAATTCTAAATTACCCACTATCTAATCAACAATCTACTCATCATAAGCCATTCATGTAATCAACCAAAATACTCTTTATTTAATAAAATAAATAAATCCATAGTGTCTTTCTACCCAAATAACCAAATTTTTAATAACCCTAGATCAAACAAGGCCCAACAATGTTGCTTGATAATTTTCATTAAGAAGAAAGATACATTCATAATAATAACCCATGTTTATGTTTTGCTTAATCAAAATGGCAGGAGAATGTGAAGACCAAGCATCCTCAACTGCTTTATGAATCGAAGCTGTATAAAATACTACAAGGAGGAAGTAATGAGTTTATTGATTCTTCCAAGTTCAAGTTTCTTTTCTTCTTTACTGTGATACTCATCAGTATGTACCTTTTTACCTTTAATTTTTGCAGCTGGAATTCCAAATCTAAAATGGTTTGGAGTTGAAGGGGACTATAATGTTCTTGTCATGGATTTGCTTGGGCCTAGTCTTGAAGATTTGTTCAACTTTTGCAGCCGGAAAATGTCACTGAAGACTGTCCTTATGCTTGCAGATCAAATGGCACATTTTCTTTCCTTTATTTATTTATTTTTTCGCATTTATGTGGGCTCCATCAGCTCAACTGTCTCTTGGATATCATTTTTTTCACGCAGTTGAATCGTGTTGAGTTTGTTCATTCAAAAACATTCCTTCATCGAGATATTAAGCCGGACAATTTTCTTATGGGCTTAGGACGACGTGCAAATCAGGTTTTTTTTGTTGTTGGAAGTTGGTGTTCGATTCAAATATTTTATTTTGTATTTCTCTTGTTCAATGGTCTATATATTTGAACTGCGCAGGTTTATTCTATAGACTTTGGTTTGGCTAAGAAATACAAAGACTCTTATACACAGCAGCACATTCCTTACAGGTCTCCCCATTTTACTTTTCCTAAGAAGTTAGTTTTTTGTTTTTTAGGTGCGTTGCTGACGATATTTCATGTTCCAGGGAAAACAAGAATTTGACTGGCACAGCAAGATATGCTAGTGTTAATACCCACCGTGGAATCGGTATATATTTACTTTGTCTCTTTTCTGCAGGTCATTTACCCTTTGTGATGCTCTTTTACAATTTTTCTCTTTTTACCGCACAGAACAAAGTAGAAGGGATGATCTCGAATCTCTTGGATTTGTTTTTATGTATTTCTTAAAAGGAAGGTATGTTGTTTCCTTAATTTTATTTTTTCAGTTCATTTTATTTCCCATTTTCATGCTCATCACTTACAAATGGATATATTTGTAGCCTCCCTTGGCAAGGGCTAAAAGCGGGAAACAAGAAGCAGAAGTACGATAAGATTAGTGAAAAGAAAGCATCTACGACAATTGAGGTAAAATTTATGCTTTTAGAGATTTACTGTTCTTTCGTTATTTTCCATTGCATGATTAACTTATATAGAACTTGGTCAACTTTTCATCCAGGCATTGTGTCGAGGCTATCCAACAGAATTTGCATCATATTTCCACTATTGTCGTTCTCTGAGGTTTGATGATAAACCTGACTATGCTTATCTAAAGAGAATCTTTCGAGACCTTTTTATCCGTGAAGGTACGAATCACTCGAGCAATCCTTACAGAATTTCAAATTATATGTATTTTTTTTCCTGAAAACAAACAAATATTATACAGAAGAATGAATCAGAGGTATTACATGAATTTAGACGAGCAGGTTGAACAAACTTCCTGAACAGACAAATTAATGAAAAGAACGTGCCAAAGTGTGACTTGCTTATATCATTAAAACCATGCATGTAAGAAACAAATTGCAATGAATCACGAACTATTGAGTAGTTGAAATCTTGGTGACTTGTACAAATTTTAATAGCCAAGTCAGTAGCTCTTGCTTTACCAACATGAACCGTTCACCTTGTTATACACATCTCACATTTTGCTCATTAGAATATGAAAGATTCCTCAAATAGCTCATAGTTAGGAGATCTCCTTAATTGTTGGTTAGTATAATTTTAGCTATTGGTAGTTAGTAGATTCCTTAATCATGTCATACTCGTTGAAAGGGTTATATAACCTTCACCAGTTTTCATATTAGGTTGGGTTAAGTTTAGTACAATTGTACAGTCTGATTCTCTCTTATTATTGTTTGGCTATTAGGCCTACCTTAATTAGTCTGTCTGCTTCGATCCTCATGCTTCTCGTCTCCCTTATTCTTTCTGCCTCGTCACTATTACTCGTTACACGTTACTTGGTTCATGACATCTGGTATCAAATAAATCCTATTCTTTCCTTATGGCGCCTGAAGATGCCATACAAAAAATCTTGGATCGACTCAATGGAAAAGGATCAGAAGAAGCAAACATATGAGAATTCACAAAGGTTTAAAGCAATTGAGAAAGATCAATTAAAGCAGTCATCCGATTTCTCAGAACTCTCGAAGAACATAGCTGACTGGAATAAAACCTCGGGATTCTTGTTGAAACATAAGTTTGCAGAAGGTTCTAATGAAAACACCAGTCTGAAAGGAAAGACGTCGTATTCCTCACAAGAAGGGGGACAAGGGGCAATCTGAGAAACGAGATTCCGATCCCTGCCACTCAAGAAAGACCAAGTATTTACCATGGAATTTTGCCGAATCCCCCAAATCACAAAAACAATACCGATAATGCCAACAGAAGCTATTTGGGGTCAACGACGAAAACACCCAAGATGGAATTTGCACGATCCGATGGCATGAACCCACGAGGTAGGGTGACTAAGCAACCCGATTTTTCAAAAACCACCATATCGATGACAATGACAAGGCTTGCTATCTTGATGGAGCGGCAGACCTGTGGTTCACCAGCTATTCCATGGGAAGATTTATTATTTTTGGCCAGATTTCTTATCATGACTACTTTCCAAGAAAAGGGGCATTGTGATGTTGTAGTCCAGTTTCACATAGTAAATCAAGTCGGGAAATTAAAGGATTATATTTTGAAGTTGATGGGATTGAGGGTTCTCTTGTCATGATACATTACACAGCCCACAACACTGGATCAAGCGATAACATTAGCTTGCGTATAAGAAAAAGTTATGCAAGACACCTGCAGAAAGACTAAAATTATCGCAACCAGCTTGTCTAATCCATTGTGAAACCTGTTAGCAGGATTAAAGGGGGAAATTTTAAACCACCATGGGCGAATGACAAGGAAGAAAAAGGAACCACAACAAATACTGAAACCCAATAATCAAATACATGGGAAGAATATCAAGCCAGACCAGAAAAGGCCTTTGTTATAGGTGATGAAAAATATTTTAAGGGACACAAATGTAGGTCTACCAAGCCTATCTGATTGAAGGCATTATGAAGAATTAAAAACAGATTCATGCTATGATGGAGGCAAATTCAACTGACAAAAACCCAAAGGCAGACAATAAGACAGTCAAGGAGGCTTCTCACGGAGATGAAATGTAGTGTCCCACCACCATGTGTACACACATTGACTACTCAGAATATAACATATTCCTTAAATAACTCATAGTTAGTAGATTTCCTTAATTATTGGCAGCTAGTAGATTCCTTAATTATCTCATAGTTAGTTGTTGAAAGGGTCATATTACCTTCAACTGTTTCCATATTAGGCTAGGTTAAATTTAGTACTATTGTACACTCTGATTTCTCTCTTATTATTGTTTGACTAATTGGCCTTCTTACTTTGTCTATCTGCTTCTCCCTTATTCTCCCTATATCCTTTCTATCTCGTTACTATTACTCATTACTCGGTTTGCCTCTTTCAGAAACACTTTTTGGACCTGGAGTTGTGTTTGGACGAGAAAATGTCTATGAAATTCCTTGGAAACATTTTGTTTTTGTTATGTATCTCATTCAAATGTTGATTTTGAATTTTTGATGAGATAGTGTTCTGAAACATAACTTAATTAGACACATATATTCATAAATTTGATAGCGTTTGCTTGTCCAAACCCAGCTCCAAACCCAAATCCAGTTCAGAAAGTATTTCAAAAATATGTTCCATGTCCTTTTTTAAATTGTTCTAACGTGACTGCTTGTTTTATAGGCTTTCAGTTTGATTATGTGTTTGATTGGACCATTTTGAAGTATCAACAGTCACAGCTTGCTACACCACCTTCTCGTGCTCTCGTAAGTAGTGTAAAGTTCCTTGCAAGTCGTAATGCTCTGTCCATTGTTTGTAATTTCATAATATAATATAATATGTGGAAATAAATTGTTTTGTTGAACAGGCTGCTGGTACAAGCTCAGGAGTGCCTCATGCAATTGCTAATATGGATAGGCAATCTGGTAAATGTTCCTTTAGTTCATTTCATAGATCCTTTTATATGTAAAACATTAAAATATATTATTTCAAATGTGTGGACAGTAATCTGAGAATTCGAATGTGTATAGATGAGGTGGTTATTATGTGAGAATTGGAATGATGGTATATTTACCAGCTATCTTTGTGTTTAATGTAGTTTTAATGGGAATGCAAATGGGAAGCAAGTAGCATCCCTCTTTTTGACAAATGAGATTTTCTTTAGTTTACAGCTTAGGACTTTAATTGTAATAAAATAGGTTATTCATTTTGTTCTGGTCTCAGCTGGCTGTATTTTTAACTTTTAGGTGGTGAAGATGGTAAGGGGGGAGCTGGATGGTCCTCTGCAAATCCATCGAATGTTCGAAACACCAGTGGAATTCTTGTAAATTCTGGAAGCTTATCTAAACAGAAAGGTCAAGTTGCTAACGAATCAAGCTCAACCAAAGATCCAGCGGTATTATTCATTCATTGTCTATATATTATTATGTCTAGTTTTCTTTGTTCATTAAAAAAGTAAAATTAAAAGAGAATCTTCATGTGAAGGTTTGTGTTGGCTTCATTTGGAAACACCATTTCATCAATGATATTTATTATCAAAATGAAACAAGAAATTACATTGCAATCTGGATCACATGATTGATGATCCTAAAATCAATTTCATACCAAACGAAAGAAAATACCTTCCAATATTTCTCACATTGGTGATTTTCAATGGGCTTGTCACAAAATATTAGTTTTCAAATAGGCTTTATTTTTATTTTCTTAATTGATGGTTATCCTTCGCAGTTATCGAGTGTCAATGCTATGGTGTCAAGTGGGTTTTCCAGGCGGCCAGCTGTGTCCAGCAGTCATGATACAGGAATCCTTCCTGGAATTGACTTTGACTCTAATCTGAGGAAAATCTCAACAAGTATAGCACAAAGAAATTCGCCGGTTGTGTCTTCAGACAACAAGCCTGGATCTTACAGCAGAAACGAAGTCAGCATAAAGAATCTTGACACGTCTCTCAAGGGGATTGAAAGCCTGCACTTCAACAAGGATGAGAGACTGCATTATTAAACAGTAGTCTTCAACTGATGGTACACATTTTATCTTCCATGAGAATTGAGGCCAAGTCTAAACTCTTATCATGTTCTATTGTGCCCTGCGAATCAAATGGAAAGAGGGAGTATTGTTTTACAGAGTTTGACAGCCTACAAAATCTTGGAAGTTCTGGTGGTGTCACAAATTCTTTTCTTTTTTTATCGGTTTCCCTTTATTGATCGCTGTTTAATTTGTGTTGTGATTCAATTACATGCTGTGGATTACAACTAAATTTCCCAACGACATTCTAGGTGTTGTGAATTAAAGTTGTGATTTCGATTATGAGATTTCTGGATGGTTCACTGGTGTTATTCTGTAGTCAGTGTTCTTGAATACATTTGAAACTTTATGTTGTTTTAGCATTAGGAGGTTAATGCTGGTGGATGTCTTGTGATTGTTTGCAATTCAATGTTTACACTCCCATAAAATGCCAATTTTGTTTTAGTAAAAGTAATGGCTAAATCTGATAAGAGGAACAAACAAATAATCATCTATAAATGATGCAGCAAATCACTTCATCTATAATAGTGTCAATAAATGAAGATTGAAGGTGTTGATGACTTGATACATCTATATTCATGCCAATTTCAAATGAGACCCACCAATGACATTAATGTTCTTTGAGGAACAATTCTATTGTAGGTTTCATTTTAGGATTATTTGAATTTGAAACTAAGTTGAGTTTACATAATGGCATCAAATGTGATCCTATATAGTTTCACATATAGATCTTTTCATGAAGTCTAGCTATATCCCAATTTCGAATGTAATATGTCTGGATTTATTCACAGTTTGTAGATCTCTTTGCTCTATTGTTGGTTATCCCATTTTCAAACATGATCCCATAATTCCCATTCCTATTAGCTGTTCCTTGAACAAAAAAAATGGCATTTAGACCTAAAGACAGACAGACAGGTAAACGAAACTTGATTCTCCACTTTGATGATCCAGAAAATTATAGCTTGAAAAGGTACAAGTAAAATTATCCAAATACAAACAAGTAAAAGTGAGAGATCCTAAATAGGATCTTATACCATCCATCATCATCTACACATGCAAGAGCAAGATTAAAGAGCAAAGACAAGACTCGAACAGCAATGATGATGATGATGATAATTGATGATCACCACCATCCATAAACAACATGATTGCAGGTGTGTTTGATCCATCTGAAACTCTTCCTGAATGATCCTTTCATCTTTCCTTCCAATGCATACACCTTATAGCTAGCAACCCTTTTCATCCTCTGTAATTCTGGGTCATTCAATCCCCAGTTCTTGGATCCTGCAACAGTACTAGTACTACTATTACTGTTCTTCTCATAATTAGGGTTCTTGATTTTCTTGATCTTCAATTCTTTCCCCAATTTTGACGGTGGAACAGATGATGATGATGATGATGCATGAGACGTGCTGTAGCTTCTCATCAAGTCATGCATGCCTCTGCTTCCGCCTCCACCGCCATAGTGGCTTTCCATCTGCATCATACCACCACCACCACCCCCTCCCCCATCCTTACATGACTTGGATCTGAAATTCTCCATTCTCAATCTGCAGAAGCTACTTACAAATTAATGTTTTTTTTAGAGAGAGAATACAGGGGAGGAGAATAACAGGACTCACTGAGTTGGGTTTTAATTTAACTTGTTGCAAAATACCAAACAGTTCAAAGCTAGAACAAGACTTTTCTTGGCTTTGGTCAGCCTAAATTAATTAATTAATTAATGGATTCTTATGGTTTTAGACCATTTTTGTGTGGTACTCCAATTTTCTGTCATTTAAATCTAATTCTTTTATTAATGTTTTTTTTTAAGTCAAATTATCATGTTTTCCTTGATTTATAATTTGATTTTTTTTTTGGGTAATGATTTAAGTACATTTTCCTTATTTGATGGTGGACGATTTAAAAAAAAAAAAAAAAAATCTTTCAAGAGAGGAGTTATGACACCAAAAGATTAAAAGAGTTTATGTTCATGTGTTTGCCACTATTTCGAAATAGAGGTTTTATACAGGATGGGAAATTTTTTGACCTTATTGGCAGCTATCCCCTTATTTTGCCTTTTATTTTTGTTTTTTGTTCTGTTTTCTTTTTGTCCTCTCTTCAATTGTCTTCTATTGAATTTTTTTTCACTCTTATATTTAATGATAGTTGACCTTTTTTTAAAAAAAAAATAGATCAAAATGAGAAGTGTTAAAAAAAAATTATCAATGGAAGGAATATAACAATAAAAATTACCCATTAAGGTAGTCTAGTGGTAAGAGTGACTTAAGAGACCAAAATATCATAAATTCAATTTCATCTGAAAACGTTTTGAGTTTAAGCGGTGGATCATGATTTTGGAGTGTCATGTTAGTTCTCCTTTAATTCTAAAAAAAAAATATGTTAAATTCTAAAAAATGTAAACTACTAAAATTATACCAAACAAAATTTTATTTGAAAATGTAAACTACTAAAATTATACCAAGCAAAATTTTATTTTAACAGTATCAAATACCGTTAATTTATCATATACATAAATAAAATATCAAAAAATCGATAATTCAAAACTCGAATTCACTCAAATTAAATAGTTAAATTAGTGACATAAATTTTTTATTTATAAATTTATAAATTTCACATAAATAATAATTTAACGGTGTTTGAAACCGTTGAGACATTACCTCGTTTTGTATATAAGGAGTCCTAAATTGTAAATTTTAAAATAAGAGGTCCGAAATCTCAATTTATTCCACTAAGAAGTCCTAACTCGACAATTTGGCCAATTATTATTATTATTGTGAAAAACCAAGTTTCAAACTAAAAATTTAGTAAAATCCTCAATAAATTTTCAAACCATATATACACCTGATACATTAACTTGATGAGGATGCTAATGATGGAAATTAACCACCGCATTAGCCGGAAAATATCCATGATTGAGTAGACAACATAATTGAATTTGCACCCAAATTATGTCTCATTTCTTTTCTTATTTTCATTTTAATACTTCTTGTATCGATGATTCGCGTTAAAAATCATCTCAAGTGAAGATGTTGTGTTTATATCATGACCCGACTTGATCACAGCCATCAATCCGATTTCAATTCGAAGAAACTAAACATTGCAATTAAGAATATCCTACATGTACGTATGGATTGTATTGGATCTCATTCATTTTTATATTGTAGGTATACATTGTTTATTCATTTGATGGCTTCAATAAATAAAGTTGACCACCGACGTTGTCATCAAAATTTAAGGATATATAATTGTACATTTGTACACCATACAGTTGTCTAAGAAAAACAATTTAGGAAAATACATTTAAAAATGGGGGTTTGAGAAAGAAATTAATTGAATCCATGTTTTATTATTGTAAACTAGTAATTAATAATGTGGTCATAAGGGATATAAATGTTCCTATCAATCCATAGGACCACATGGTGGTAATCAAAGTCCACATTTATTCTTTGCCTGATATGTATTATAATATAAGAAAACAATGTTTATTATATTTATATTTGAGGTTGTGTTTTTATTGATAAATTATTCATTTATATATATGATGTTAAGTACACCTAGTTAGAACATTATTCAGAGGTACAAATATAATTTAAATACTGTTAGTATTTTATGTTTAAAATGTTGTAAAAAAAAGTAAGAACTTTAATATTTATGATGAATTAAATGATTTGAGAAAAAGATGTTTATATGAAAATATTTTTTGAAACCAAGGACCCACAAAAAAATCATAAAAAAACACAATTCTAAATATGTCTATCTAAATTATTATCTAAGCATGACAAAAAAAAGTGTTTTTAATGAATTTTATCGACATTTCTACTTCAAACTCGAGGCTCTAATTCCATCTTCAACTCCGTAAGGGTGTTGCTTTGGTTAAATCTCGTTAAACTAAATTAAACAAGCCCGATGTGTTCTTGTTGGAGAAAAGGAATTAACTAAAGGGTGTGTTTTGTTTCATGGTGAATGGTTATGACTATGAATTTAAATTCCCTCATCAATTCTGTAAAACCTTCCAACCAAAACAACATTGACTGTAAATTGGGAATCCCACATTCTAACATGAATTAAAACAAACATTGCAGGAGCTATCTGGCCTGTATTAATCTTCCTATCTAAATAAATTATTCTTTTATTATTGTAGAAAAAAAAAGTTAAAAATTAGAGTACCTTTTGAACTTGAAGTAAAAAAGGTTAGCTGTTTTAAGGTAAACAAATATGAAAAGAAGCCAAAAATGAAAAGTGCTGGTTGAGTAGAAAATACTAAAAGGTAACCAATGGAAGATGTGCCTACAAAAAAAGCAATGCAAAGATAGAGGGAGGATTGAAGAATTCCAGCCATTTTGGGGGAAAATAAATTTCAGTATGCTAGATCCAATCAAATCGTTTGCCATAATTTCATTTTTCATGTTTTCGGATAAAGCAAATGTCTTAGATTCAATTCCCAGTAAGAACGCCAAAACTTGAACGGAGGGGTCATTGTATCTAAACTCCTTAAACTACAAATTGCCACAATTTTTTTTTCTGTTTTACGACATACCAAATGTTTTAACTCGATTCTCAGTAAGAACGCCCAAAGTTGAACGAAAGGGTCATTGGATATTTCTGATCTCGTTAATCTACAAATTATAACAATATCTGCCCAGCTTCTGAAATGAGCAAAACTTTATATTTAAGAAACTAAAAACCAAACTATCTTGCAATAATCAAACCGCATACAACATCATGTATAATGTTAATAATTATATAAACAAACAAGTTTAAACACATTCAAGCTTTGGTTGTTTGCCTTCTCGAGAACTAGATCCAATCGCAAAAAAAAGGGTTCCGAGTTTGAAGTAAAACTTGAAAAACTCTCCATAATCTGAAACTAAAACTAATTTGGGAAGAGTGCTTTTACATACGATCTGAAACTGGATGGTTCAAGAGAACCATTTCGCCCTGTGAACCTGTAGTATAGCAGCAATAATCATCAAAAGAACTATCTAACAATTTATCCTTCCACAAAAACAAAAATATTTATTTTCAAATGCTTACATTGTTCATAAATTTCTTTGGCTAGTTGCAGTAGGGCGTTCATATTTTCCGCCAAATTTGCAACTCTTTCGGCTTCTTTAACTGCCTCTGCTGCAACAAACGACTTGTTCTCTGCTTCTGATAACATGTAGGCGGTCGTCACTGCAGCTTCCTCCAAAGTCTCTTCTGCAGTCACAAATCCGTGACTACTCTGCACAGGTCTTGTTGGCCTAACAACATCTTTCTGTCTCAGTGGAGGTGTCGTCTTTTTAACTGGTGATGTCTCTTTTCGTATCTTGTAGCTGCAGTTTTGCATCTAAACAGGAAACTTATATTAGTAGTCACAAAAAAGATGGTTTGTAACTGTATGAGGGCATCCAATATAGCAGTTATAGCACATCAGCTTTTCTTTTGGAAACAGTGTTGTATGTGGATCTGACCTAAGTCTTACTGAAAAATCATCAATGATTTTTCGGAATACTGGTTTAGATACATTTGGTAATAAAGGTGTGGATGGATAAGATACACTGAAAATCATGTCACCTTTAATTACCATGAACTTTGGCCTTGTTTGATCTTGGGTTATCTGAATAATCTTTGGGTTATTGTTTGAGGTCAAAGTGGTTTAATTAGATTTTTCTTTTGTTTGAACAACCAAGGTTTATTTCCTGGAGGAAACTAGCACGACCCTCTATTCAGAACGTTCTAAGTGGAAATTGAACATGAGACCTCTCTTAGGCAAGACTCTTTGCATTTGAGCTACCTGGTAGGCTGGTTTAATTAGATTATCTTACGATTCAAAATAGTAAATGAGAGAACTACGGGTAGAACTAGAGGGAATCAGGGATGAAAGAATAACTTTCAATTCAATATCATTTCATTCATAAGACTTGCCAAGCCTACTATCGTCTATTTTTATTCAAGTCATTAATCAAGAATACCAAATTACCAATAGTATTTCTAACTAACTTGTCTACTATATTTATCTCCTAACTAATACTTCAGGGACTACGTTGCATATTCGTTCTTCAAGAAATATTCACCCCTTCTCAACCCTCTACTATGCCTTAACCCTAACACCTTATAGATTCTTTGAATGAAATGACTAAAATATCTTTAGTATTTAACATTTTAAAGAAAATAAAAGAATAGTATTTTAGTTGATGATTTGAATGATAAAAATGAAAAAGTGATGTTTGATGGGATACAAGATTATTTGGAAATAATCTCAAGTATAGGATACAAGCTCTTAGGAGCTCTTAGGAGAGTTTGTCGTCTCTTCAAGGTGAATAATTTGAGCCCTTACTGTAGGACATCACCTCCAGTCAGAAGAGCAATTCTACCACCGGCCGATGTTTAAGGCTAAATCTACACTTTCTAAGTTCACACAATGTGACTTTTCAACTCTAAAAGATTTGAAGAGAAAAACACATAATTTAGAGAAACTAAGTCGAAAAAATTCAAGAAGACGTAGAATCAATAAACTAAGTCACCTTTTCGAGTTTTCCCTGCAAAGCAAGTCTCCTCAATTTTGAACTAAGTAATCTCCTGAAATTTTGTGGCACCTCATGCCTTTGCTGCAATAAGAATAACCGAATAGGAGGGAAGATAGAGTTAATGTTATATCCAAAAGCTTTAATGTAATGGCCACATGCAATAGCCATTAAAAGAAAGTCCCTGAGTCCAATAGTATATTTTGGTCATTTCATTCAAATAATTTAAGCCCAGACCAAGGACATTTCAGCCTAATACACCTCAACAATTAATAATAAATAAATAAATAAAAGGCTGACAACTTTTCTTTTCCATGATGAAATGAACTACATTCCAATGCAAATAGAAAATCAAGCAAATAACTAATGCTCATAACTTAAGATCTAAGGGCTGGTGGAATATGAAGTCCATGGGTTAAAAATAACTGACTTTTTTTTTACTATTATTTCTCTAGTAACTTAAAAAACTACAATTGATAGGGTTGCACCATGAATTTTCTCGATAATGTGGTTAAAAGTAAAAACAATGTATACATCAGACTATCATGTCATAAAATGATTTCACATTTAGAACATATGAGAATATACTTGTCATAAACTAAGTTGCACAGGTATGGTGTGTAACCGATGACTACTAGTATGGGTTATAATACTTGGCTATTAAGCATTTCCGGGTTTTCCTCAAACATCATTTCAGTCACCAATGTTCAATTACAACAATCGGTTTTAGAGTGGCATGACCTTGTGTATGGAGTTAACAATGCATCTCTACATATGGGATCCAGCCTAGAGAAACTGTCTATGAAAGGATCTAGAATAAGAGTTATTAGTTGTATTTTTTGGACACCAGGGTTTTTCCCTAGCGGAGGTTAGCACAACATCACACCACCTTGACCTTCCACTTCAATCATAGAGTGTACAGTGGAATCGAACTTGATACCTGAATCTCTTAAGTTCAATGCTCTTACCACTTTAGCTACCCTGGGTTACTAGACAGACTTATTGATGTAATCTTTTTTCTTCCTATATTGAATCTTGGGCATCTTGCTCTCAGTCTTCTTTTCTTAACTACCCCTCATCCTTCCCATCTGCTTGTTGATTCTTGTTACCCAAAGAGATCATGTCCAGCTTGAGCCTTCCTTCATAGATACGAGCACAACATAGAGCTTTTTATTACTACAATAATTGTACCCCAGTTCTTAATCTATTCTACTGTCCATGAAATAGATATTTTAACAATAATTGTAACACATCTTACTTAAATCAAATTATGCAATGAAGATAATAGATATTTTGATCAAACCTCGATATACTTTACAATGGTACCAATATCAACTCCATTTGGATTGTTTAATGCTGAAAGTGCTTCAAATATCATTGAATTATGCCTGTTAAATGAAGCAGGTATATCCTATCAAAAGAAAATCATCTTACTTTAGAGAAAAGAAAGAAGCAATTGAAAAGAAAGAAGCAATTAGTATAAGTAAAGCACAAGACCAACTAATGAAAACAAACAGCAGTCTCCAATAAATAGACAACACTTTTAAAATATAACCATTATTAAAGATGTGGAGGCTATTTAAAATGGGCTAAATATTTCTAATATTGGACATTCGCCATTTACTGGTACGCACAGATCTATGCATCTTACAAATATTTTGCATGTTCCCATGATTACGAAGAACTTGCTTAGTGTGGCTCGATTTACAGCCGACAATAATGTATTCTTTGAATTTTATCCAACCTTTTGTGTTGTGAAGGATCAAGTCACGAAAAAGGAAATTCTTCGAGGAACCTTGCATAATGGATTATATCGACTATTCAGTCCAAAGAGTGCACCCAAACAAGCATTTATTAGTTCCCGATCAACTGCATCAGTTTGGCACTCTCGATTGGGTCACCCGTCTCCTGCAACTTCTACTTATGTTATGTCTCATTTTAAGTTACCTTTGTTGGGTAATATGCATACTGAATATTGTGATGCTTGTCAATTTGGGAAAGCTCATAAACTTCCTTTTGTATCATCCAAAACGTGCTCTTCTGCACTTTTAGAGCTTATTCACTTAGATGTTTGGAGACCTGCTCCAATTTTTTCCTCTAATGGTTTTCAGTACTTTATTATTTTTATTGATGATTATAGTCGATTTACTTGGCTCTATCCGCTCAAACGCAAATCTGATGTGTTGACAGTATTTATTCAAATTAAAGCATTAGTTGAAAACCAGTTTAGTAAAAAGATAAAAACTTTACAAACTGATGGGGGAGACGAATATCGTACCTTTGGACATATTACCTCTCTTAATAGTATACATCATAGACTCTCATGCCCTTATACAAGCGAGCAAAATGGGGTAGCCGAGCGGAAAATTCGTCATCTTACTGAAACATCTCTTACTCTATTTGTTCATGCATCTATGCCCCTTTATTTTTGGGATGAAGCCTTCTCCACAGGTACCTATCTTATCAATCGATTACATACTCCTGTCTTGGGTAATCGATCTCCCTATGAAGTATTGTTCAATCAAACTCTCAATTACAACTTTTTGCGCACTTTTGGATGTCATTGTTATCCTCTTATTCGAGCTTACATCAAGCACAAACTTGACTTTCGATCCCAAAAGTGCTTATTTTTGGGCTATAGTCTCTCACATAAAGGCTATCGATGTTTTCACATCCCCACGGACGCATGTTTATTTCACGCCATGTCATTTTTTATGAAACCACATTTCCTTACAACTCATCCTCTCCCCCACAAAACCCACAACCTATATATACATCATCAACAACAAATCCTCCTTCTTTATTACATATCACATCTACTATCCTTAGTCCACCTGAACACACTAGTCCACCTGAAACCACATCACCCTCTTCATCACCTCCACCTTCACCTAACCCAAGCGGTTCACCCTCTTTATCACCTCCACCTTCACCTAACCCAAGCGGTTCACCCTCTTCATCACTTCCACCTTCACCTAACCCAAGCAGTTCACCCTCTATTTCAAATGTTTCATCACCCACTCCATATTCTTCACCACCTACTACCCCCTCATCCATCATTAATCAACGTCATACTCCAATTCTCAAAGCCCCTGCTTGCTCCAATCATCATATGCGCACTCGTGCCAAGTCTCGTCTCCCTTTTTCTTCCGCCCTTTTCACAGCCATCACCCCTGAGCCGACATGCTTCTCCTCTGCCAATAAAGATCCCTCTTGGCGTTCAACCATGACCCCCGAATATAATGCTCTTATTCAGAATCAGACATGGTCTCTAGTTCCTCCTAACTCTGGACAAAATATTGTAGGTTGTAAATGGGTTTACAAACTCAAACAAAAAGCGGATGGCTCAATTGAGCGTCATAAAGCTCGTCTTGTGGCGAAAGGCTTTCATCAACAACTTGGTGTTGATTATGTTGAGACTTTTAGTCCAGTTATTAAGCCAACAACCATAAGGATCATTCTTCCACTTGCTGTGTCACGAAATTGGCCTATTCACCAACTTGATGTTAGCAACGCATTTCTTTATGGAAAATTACACAATGAGGTATATATGACTCAACCTCTTGGTTTTGTTCATCCTGAATTCCCTAATCACGTGTGTCAGCTCCATAAAGCCCTATATGGTCTAAAACAAGCACCTCGTGAATGGTACTCTACGCTACGATCCTCACTCTTGTCGCTTGGATTCTTTGAATCTAAGTCTGACTCCTCCTTATCCCTATCATACATCTACAATCACTGCATATATCCTTGTGTATGTAGATGACATTATCTTTACGAGAAACTCAACCTCACATCTGTCTACAATCATTTCTCGCCTACAAGACAGCTTCCCACTTAAGGACCTTGGACAACTCCATTATTTTCTCGGTGTTGAAGCTTCTCGCTCATCTGATGGGCTCTTTCTGAGTCAGTCACAATATATTCAGGACCTTCTTATTAGGGCTGACATGCAATACTCCAAACCACTTAATTCTCCCGTCTCTACTGGTTCTTCACTTTCTAGATAGGATGGTGATCCCCTTTCTGATCCCTTCTTATACAGAAGTATTGTGGGAGCTCTACAATATTTAACTCTCACTCGTCTTGAATTAGCATTTGCGGTCAATTTGTCAATTCATGCACGCTCCAACATCCACTCATTGGGTTGCGGTCAAACGTATATTACGATATCTTCATCATACTCCACACCATGGGCTTGTCTTTCGTCCATCGGCATCCCTCACCCTTGAGGCCTATTCTGATGTTGATTGGGCAGGTTGTCTTGATGATCGTCGATCCACTACAAGATATTGTATCTTTCTTGGTAATAACCTCGTCTCGTGGAACTCCAAAAAGCAGCATGTTGTTGCTCGATCAAGTACTGAATCTGAATTTCGAGCCTTAGCTCATGCCACTGCCGAATTTTGCTGGCTTCAATCTCTTTTGAGTGAATTACGAATTTCATCAATCCATCCACCGACTTTGTGGTGTGATAATATCGGCGCAACATTTCTCTCTGCAAATCCAGTGTTTTACGCTCGTACAAAACATATTGAGATTGATTTCCACTTTGTTAGGGAGAAAGTGGCTCAAAAATCTTTACTTATTCAGTATGTCCCAACTCGTGATTAAATTGCTGACATATTTACAAAAGGATTGTCATCACCTCGGTTCATTTTTCTCCGTGACAAGCTCACGGTGTGTGCCCCGTTTCGCTTGCGGGAGGGTATTAAAGATATGGAGGCTATTAAAGATAAGGATGCCCTTTTACATTCCAAGGAGACTAAAAAACATAAAGTCTCATTCATTTCCCAAGGAAACGTCAACACCTACCAAGGGTCTGCCAATTATATATCATTAGTGTTGTCATTTATTCTTTTAATCTTTCAATGAATGTAATGTATATAAATAGTGTTGATGTAATATCAAATATATATATAGAAAATATAATTTCCCTTCTATCATTATTTTATTTTATCTTCTCAAACTACCATCAATATAAAAAGTCAAACCTTGGGGCGTTTTTAGCTTCTTGCAGACTTTTGGAGGGTTCATCAGGCATGTCATTGCCAGGAACTAAAACCACAGTAGAAGCAGGATTCTGAATGTCAGGAACTGGAGAAGGTTCAATAGGTTTGGTTGTAGTGATTTTTACTTTGTCTTTAGATCCTTGTGCACAAGGATTAATGCTCATGTTTCTCCACTTGTCCTAGACAGAAAAAATAATAATCCAAAATACAATCAGGGTGACAAACTTCACTTGTACTAGAGATACAAAAAAACAAAACTCATTTGACAAGCCAATGTATTTCAGTTAGATAGAGATGAGAAGATAAAATAACTTAGGTCTTATTTGATATGCCTTATTTAGGATTATTTCCAAATAACCAAATTCCCATAAAAAAAATCTACTCATCATTCAAATTATAAACCAAAAATTCTCTCAATTAAAAAAGAAACATTATTCATTATAGTGTTGACCAAACTTTTTCTTAAGTTTCTCTATATGCCCATCTTTTTTCAATACAATGGACCTATTGTGAAATAGTCTATCGAAGTTAATTATGGACTTAAATAACGGTTGGATGTTAGTGTAAGTCAAGAATTCTTCCTTTGGGCTTTCATGGTGATTGAGGAGCTCTGTTTTGATCTTCGTTACATTTTTGTTGTTTCGATTTTGATGTGCTTTTGTAATTCACAATCTTCAAGTTACCTGTGTTTTGTCAAGACTTCATCATTTTCTTGTTTCTTTGAATTGTCATCTGTATTGTATGAAGTCCTTCAAGGACGATTCTATTAATAAAACTTTACTGTTTCAAAAATACAGTTCATGTCTACGCACAAACACCAAAGAAGAAAATTAGAATAGATGAACATATTATTTTATGCTCGATATTGACACTAGTACAAAGACACACAAACTCAATTAACCAGTTTATTAACAGTTTAGCACGTAAAGAAGTAAAATTAGGCTGATATTGGTAGAGAGGGTTATGGTGTTAGAAAATTGTGTGGCAGACCCAAGTGCGTGACAAGTTATAACAGAACTGGGACAATTTGTAACAGTAGTAATTTCGAATGAAATAGTTCTGAATATGGTTACCTCCTTTAAAGGCTTAGGCCACTATCATCTCATCTACATTCTTCTACAAATCCTAGATCTATAGACGGGTAAGTTAACACAATTATGTAGCTCTTCCATGAATCTAACATCATGATAAAATCACAAAAACATCATTTACTCGAAACTAGAAAGATTATTCCTATAGCAAGATTTTCAATTAGGGCGGGGTGACTAAACAAACACTCGAAGGATATACTAAAAATCCATATCCTATTATTAACTTATTTATCGGAAGTTCCACATATCCAGTAAGATAAATTTAAATCCAGGTTAAAATAGCAAAGAAAAGGAAGAATGGGTAATAACATGATTTAAACAATGATAGAAGAGATTCATCATGGGTATGTAACAGGCCATGTTTTGCAGACATCAAATGAAGAAACAAATTAAACAATCCAAAAGAATATGAAAGGAAATTACAACAGTTGGTTCACCTCTATTAGCAAAGAAGAACTTCTACTAGCTCCTCAAATGATTAAGCAAATGAAATTTCAGATATGTGGACAATGTTTAAGAAACAATTTGCTTTCTCTCTCTGTCTCTGTGTGTATATACATTACACACTCCTCTGAATTGCCAACTCATAGGAATATATTCTAGCTATGTGTAAATTAATGCTCCCCATAAAGCAAGAATCAAATTTTATTGACAGGAAAAAGATACCCAGAAGAAGAAACTAAGAATGTATACAATAGTGATAAGAAAGAAAGTTATAGGACAATATGAAAGTGACAAACGGAGTGAGTGAATCGAAACAGGAGGAGGGAGAAACCTTGAGGTCAATGTTGGAGCGATGTGTGAGAGATGGAGCGAAATCAGGGTCCCTAAGTATGTTCTTCCACTTGCCGGTTCCATGCTTGGCGATTCCAGCTATGAGTGCTTCTTCTTCCTCTGACGTCCACTTTAACTTTTGATTACCCATTCTCTGTTACTCAAAATGAAGTTAATTCAGCTCAGAATCTTTAGAGGTATTTTTAGCCGGCCGGCCACTCTTTCGTCCTGCTCAAGCTCTATTCAATTTAGGCAAATTTTTCGAAAGTGGGAGTAAAACTCATTGCAAGTTGTCTTCACAATAACACAATTAAGTTATTAACAGCTCATTGCCATTTGATAATGAAAAGTTTAAATTTTAGCAATAATTGAATTATATTAACTAAAATTTTAAACATTTTTTTTAAATATCACAATTTAGGGCTTTTTACTATTAAATTATACAAAAACAAGATTAATGTCACTAATTTAACTATTAGATTTTAACAAACGATAAAATTCGATAGTCAAAACCCTTCGTTTATTAAAAAAGTTAAGCAAATTAAAATAAAACAGACTCTTATTGGGTCAATTGGAATTTCGAATTTTTTTTTAAAATATTACAATTTTGAAGGCTTCTTATTATTAGTTATACAAAACGATATTAATATTACTAATTTAATTATCAAATTTTAACGAACAAAGGGTTTTGACCACTGATTTTATGAAATTCGGTAGTCAAAACTAGGGAGGGCAATTTTAAACACGACACGAAAACACGATTTGAACCGAACACGAAAAAATCAGGTTAGGGTCATGTATTTTTTTTGTTCAGGTCAAAATCAGGTCGACCCGTTTAACCTAGGGGTGAGCAAATGGATAAAACCAATCCGTTTTGCCCAATCCGTATTAAATCCAAACTAAATTTATCCAATCCGTAATCCAAATCATTTTACTAATTAATACGGATCGGATACGGATTGGATTGAAAATGGTTTGGATAATCCACTAAAAAATATTTAGATATATCAACTTGAAATTAATCAACAATTTTTTTTTTAAGTTTCGAATTTTTTATTATTATTAAATTTGAATCTGAAAAAAAAAATAATAAAAAAAAATATTGTTGTCAAAGTGATGATAAGTAAAATATATATTATATTAAGATGAAATTTAATTTAAAAAAAAATTGAAAAATATGTTTTTATTTAGATAGTTTGGATAATTTTGGATAATCCTAATCCAATCCGATTTAATTCAATCCGAACTCAATTCGATTCAATCTCAATCCAATCCGAATTAGTATTTAATATTCGGATTTGATTGAATTTCGGATTAATCCACTCAATGTTCACCCTTAGTTTAACCTGATTAATAAACATGTTAAAATCGGGTCGACCTGACATGATCCAAAGTAGACCCGATAACATGTTTACAAGTTTTTTTTGTTGAGTTTTGTGTTATTTTTTCTTAGTCACTCACTCATTTTCTTTTGTAAAATTTTGTATAAGTGAATTTGTGATTTAACTTATTTTTATTTTGTATTGATGTCATTTTAATTTGAAATAGAGAGATATGAATTAATTACATCGGGTTTGGTTCGAGTTGAGTTAGGTAAATCGAGTCAAACATGTCAGGTCCAGGTCAATCACAAATAAACAGGTCAGGTTTAGGTTAGAGATTTTTGACCCGAATTATTAAACAGGTCAGGTTTATGTTAGAATCGTTGAACCCGTTAACCTGACAACCCGAACCCGCCAACCTGAAACTTACCTAAATTGTCGACCCTAGTCAAAATCTTTCCTTCTTTGTTAAAAAAAAAGTTAAACAAATTAAAATTAAAAAATTTACCTAAACCCAACTCCATAGTTGGATTTCAAAACTAGTCGGATTGTGAAGCTAGTTGAAAAAGTTGAATTTTCCTTTGATGACAAACAACCCAGACACAAGGTTACACATTTTCAACACAAATTTCTAAAACTCAAGAATAGGAGATTCATAACATTCACTAATATCACAAAAATTGAACTAAAAAAAGGTCCCTCACCATTCTGATAAAACTTGATTCAAATTAAAACGACATCATCAGAGGCTTTTGTTATGAAATTGGGGGTGGTTCAAAAATAAATATTGAAGAGTCATGTGGAACCCTTTTCATTGTACCTTAACTCATTTATTCCATCCCAACTTATGATCAAAGAGATTACAAATGGGACAAAATGTCACCAACTCGAACATACAAATTAAAGGGATAAGAAGAATTGACCACTTATTTTGAAAGATTCACCAAATGGTAAATTGAGTACAAAAAAAAATGCATACAAATTCATATTTGAAAAAGAAATCACTCTTTTTAACACTTTTGGAAACTTAAAATTCACAACAAAAAAATATCTCACACAAACGCATTCCCCTTGCAACAAATTTTTCATCAACAATAAAAGAACTTGCCCCTCATGCGAAAGAACAAGAAACAGTGTCACAAACATTCCTCCACTACCCTTTTGCTCAAGCGATCTTGATCGATTTGTCATGAAACGTCTACTTTTCTCCGGAACTGGATTTTAAAAGTTGGATCACACACTCTTTCGAAACATTAACAAGTAAAGTCCCACTGGCAATCACGATATACACAATTTGGAAGATGATAAATGAAACTTTATTCATAAATCCAGTTACCACCATTGCAAATATCTAATAGACTTGGAAAAACTTGTGTCAATGAGAAGTTTCCCAACCAACAAACATCAAAAAATCATTTCACCAGCCTGGAGATATTTCGAAGACTGCATCTTCATTATTGTCGACAGGGGTTTCTCCAATTTCACTTCAACAGCTGCGATGATTGTCTGCAACAATCAAGGAAAAACTTCTTATCTGGAAGCAAATTCAAACAATGGCTGCTTTGCAGATACTGCTGAGACAAATAAAATCTAATTAGGTATGAAATTCTTCCTCTCGGTGAAAGGACAAGGCAAATCTAGACAATCTACTTCTTTTCCTTTCATTTCATTATCATGTATTTTTTTCAATTAATAAAATCTCCCAGGTATTTTCAGAAGAAAAGCATCAAAATCTATTAGTCCCTTTTTCATTAATTTCTCCATTTTTTCTTAAACAATAGAAGCATGAGTGAATGACTCCTTTCTACCTTGATTCCTCTAAAAGTCAGTTCTCATCTTCACAAACTTAGTTTATTCAAATAAATGGAGATCCCTTACATAAGAAATCCAACATATTAGGATGAAAACTATGAAAATAAAGTTGTTGTAATGATGAATCATCATCATTCACCAAATTCAGCCTTTTTTTGGTGACGAATCAAATTAGCCTCGTGGCTACTCAAAATCAAAATAACAACGAAATAGCATTATGAACTCTCTCTATAATATATCAAAGAACTTGGAAGGAGTTCAACACTAGCCTGAGAGAGCAAAACAACATGTGAGAGAATGAAGAGAGTTTCTAATGAGTTTGAAGTGACAATAAAAGAAAACACAGAAACTACTACACCAAGTACCAACACTCTGGAATCCCTAACCTAGAGACCAATAGCTTATCAAGGGAAGATCCCTAGCAAATTCTAAAACCCCGTAGGAAGAAAAATAATGTGATGATGATAATATTAGCAGTCAATAAAGATTACACACGAGCAGTTGAGTCAGTCTCATCAAGGGCGTAGTCTCTTGTTGTTGGTGCATGATGGGCACTTGTAATGCTTGATATGCTCTGCCCTAGCTGGTGTGATCTTCACGCACTTTCCATGGAACCATTTTTCACAAATGTCGCAACAGATCCAAAACTCATCCGATGCATAATTCTCCCCACACGCTCCACACAAGGTCTCTCCATGCTCGTCTTCATCTTCCTCTTCCTCCCCTGCCTCATCCTCATCTTTTGGCTCCGGTTTTTTCACCTGGGATTCCGATACCCTCTGTTATTAAACAAACAAACAAAAACAAGTTATAAAATAAATGAGAAAAAAAACATATATAAGATGATTGGCTTCATTGGAACACCATTTCATCCTGTTATTTCATTTGGATTTGGATCCAGATGAAATTTCATTTGATAAGGGCTGTGTATGAACTTAGTCAGGTCCAGATTAAGATCAAGATACGCCTAAAAAGGCGCTGACGATAGAATTGCTCTTCTTACCGGAGTGAGGTCAGATTGGGATCGGTTAGGGCTAAAAAACTTGTCTTTGACAGATCTACAAACTGTACAAATTTCATGGTAATAAAGGATACATAATTTCCATTGTATCCCAGTCAACCATACTTTTCATGTGAAACGTAACTGAATTTATATCCAGAAATTTATTGGCGGTTTCTTAAACCAGAGCCAAATATAAAAAGTGCTTAGAATAAAGCCATTGGCCATTGAGTTTGGTCTTACTTAGTTTTTCTAGTGATCTTGGATCTAAACATATCCTTCCCAAACACTTCTATTAGTTCAAATAAATGACTGTAAAGCCACCAAAAATTAAAAAAAGAAAAAGAAACACAGACACAGATTTTAAACTTACCACCTTGGAACTCGACTTGGACTTGTTGCTGTTGGGATTCGAGATTGAAGATTTCTCCCTATGTTGCTTATTTGGAGTACCAGTTACAACTTCAAATACAGTTGGGAGATCATTTATCATATTGAAAAGGCGCTTCCTGTAAGTGCAGAAAATGAATAGCGTAAAAATCTCTTAATTTGAATTTCTCAAGAGCGAGTGGCCAGTGAATGAACAGAACTTAACATTGGAAATCTAGAAATTAGCTGTTTGCTCTATTAAACTTAAAATAAAATTGTTGTGTAATAGTAGGTGGAATTTAAGTATCATCAATAGAATTTTAGAGAATTTGAAGTGCCAAATATGAAACAAGGTTATTTAAATAACTACCATTGGTTATTCAAATAACTGGATTTTGAACAAGCCCTATGTTTTTTCCCTCGCAATGTTACCTTTGCTACTTCATGATGCATCATGAAAGTTGTCATATTATGCATTGGCCTATTTGGTAGTGGGGATTAGAGTTGTGACAGCTACTACACATTGAATTTGACATATATATGATAACTTTATGTCAAATAAAATTAGATGCAGTTGCAGTTTGTGTGAGACTTACAAATATGGCCGGTATACGCAACATATCTAATGCAATTTAAATTTGGAGCGTCATTAGATATAAGCTAGAATACCTTTAGCTTGTTATTTACTTTAGACTTGTCTTAGACCGCATTTGGAAACACTTCTTATTTTTGTTTCTCTATTAAAAAAACGTTTAGACGTTTGAAACTAAATTTAATGAAATATTCAAAAGTGTTTCCAGATGGGGACTGTATGGTGTATCTTCTTCTGGTTAGAATATATACAAGACATTTGAGTCTCAATATAGCCAATGTTAGGTCCTCTTTCATCTTCAATAATTTTCTATGCAATCTACAGAAAAATACATAAATATGCCCCTAAAATTCTTAGAAATTTTAATTTATACCCTTAATGTTGACATATTTTAATCTATACCTCATATTATACAAATATCAAACACAAATTGGTATGCTTCTCCACATGCTATAAAAATAGCTATAATATTACCTGTCTGATTTATCGAATCCAAATCTCGCTCCAAAATAGAATGCAACAGAGAGCAACCAAGCATCACTGTGGACAGCAACTAGGGCTAACCAATCCTTCTCCTGCATCCCATCTCTAGCAAAGTTGATACCTAAAGCAGGCTCTGGAAGCTCTGGGGGGACCTCTTCAGCAGGTAGATTAACCTCCCATTGCTCACTTGGGAGACCATACAAACACAAATTCTCCTTGTCTGTCCTCAAGCATATATCAATTGAAAAGTCAGAATACCTAAGAACTAACATAATAATGCCCCAAATACTAAAACAGGAAAGGAACATTGCAGAGTACAGAAACTCAGAGAAAGATGCATACAAATAACCATGTCTTCTGGAAGGAAAGGAATGAGAACAGGCTGGAGAATTTACAGTAAATCAGCTCAAAATTTAGGTCATGTGATATATTTTTCGAAACCGCTAAAAAACAAAGATTCCCACCAACAGAAAAAAAATGTAACAGTAGTAGTAGGATATATTAGTAGTGCAAGGGTAGCATGGTATTTAGTAGAGTAAGTGAGAAGGTTGGTAGCTTATGAATTGAAAAGTTTGGAATCTCGTTGATCTCATCTACAAAGACTGAAGTCATTCTCTTCTCATCTATATTTCTTCTACAAAATCTTTAGGCTGGTGCCCAACTAAGTTTAAGTAGCATTCAAGTACTCAATTTGAATCTTAACAACCTAGAATTGGAACAGTCTCATGATATAAAAAATGATAGTCCTAACAAAATCACAACATGATTGAAAAGGAAAAAAAAGTATTTAGGTTCAAAAGGTTGAACAAATAAGTGAGCTTAAACCTCCTCAATATAATAAGGTTTTAAGGCTCTATATGGAAACAGTTTTGATTTTGTATCTAGAAACGTTTCCAAATATAGAAATCAAAAAAGATATTGTGTTCGTCTATCACTAAATTTCATTTCCAAACATTTATGTATTTGAAAACTTTTACATATACAGAAACAAAAGTGTTTCCAAATAGGCCAGTATCTTCTCCACAGCTGCAAAACCTAGGTAATCAGATGTGCATCCAATAATGTATTGTAAAGCATTTTAATATTGTAAAGTAAAAAATGGAATCCAATGAAATGAGGCTATAATATTGTAAAGTAAATAACACAGAGAGAGTGCTTCCTCCTAAATTAGAGAACCTAATTTCTTTTCTTTTAAGAAATTCGTACATAGGTTATTCAAGAGATGAAAGTTCTTCTGCCTTCTTTTTCTTGAGCTCTTAAAAGACTACTAGTAATAGAAGTGTTATTACCAGAAGATGGATCAAGATTGACTGATATTTGCTCGTCTTCCTAAGATCTAGTGTATTTCTTTCTTCAATATTACAAGTGGGTGATAAGCATGCACCAGGGAGGGAAACTATTTATGACGATTTCCTTGACCATGAACCATGGAGGAATCAGCCGTACAGAGAAAGTTATTGAAGAAATAGTTAAGAGCGAAGAGAGAAAATACAAGTGAAATCAGCAAAATCCAAGCTCGATAGAGAAACACAAATTCTACAGTTGCATGAACTACAACGGTGAAAGGGAGGAAGTTCAGATCATGCACGTGCCGCCAAGAGAGTTGAGCTTTGAGTTTGTTTTGTCTCTCCCTCTTAGGAATTAGGATGGTTTTCATTCCTGATGTATTTTGATTAATTTATGACATATAGTTCCATAACTTTGTTTTTGTAATTGTTTGGTTTTCTCACGGTAGATGCTGACTTTTTCGTTCCTATCGTTAATCAATGAAAAAATTGTACTTTTTCGAAGAAAAAAAAGTGCTCCGCTAAGCCTTATCATTTAAGATTGCAAGTAAGCAAGTAAGAAAAGCCTTATATAGCTCATAGAATTGGTGACACATTCATAATCAGATGCAAGCGGGTATTGATACATTTTGTTTGAGCAGATAAAAATGGCGGCATCTTCATAATCAGTACTAGAGAGGTTATCCTTTATCAACAACTTACTTATAATCTAGAAAGATAAAAGAGAATGTTCAAGCCCTCTAAATAGTAATACTCATAGAGACCAAATCATCTGGACTTCTCAACTAAACTAGAAAGTAGAACCCATATTATATATGGCCACATAAAAAATGAAAAATAACGTGGAAACACTATGATTGTGGTCAAAACTCAAATCTTTCACCTCTGGGAAGCTTCTAAATAAACAAGAAATGCAAGAAAAATACATTTCAAAAGTAACCCACAAATGAATAGCAAAAGAAGGAATGTAAAGATGAAATCCTAACCCGGGTCGCACTGCTGATAAAACTCTTCGACATCTACAACAAAATATACCCAGCAACAAATTCAGTTCCTAAACCGAAGTGGGTTCTTAAAATAAGGAAATGGGGATGGAAGAAAAGAAATACCCGTGGTAAGAGCTTTAATAAGGCCGGCCCTCCGGCCTTTGAGATCCCGGAAAACCTCTTCCACTGTTCGAGGATTGCACTGTGCTCCGTCCATTGAGGTAGAAGGAAGAGAATGTGAAAGAAAATGCTACTAGTACTGGTAACAGATAAGGAGTTGCAAAGAAGATAGGGAGAAACTTCTGAGCCGAAAACCTGCTGATTCAAAAGGCGCGTATTTTCAGTGAATAAAAAGGAGGTGAAAGAGAGAATTTGGATCTACATACAACAACAGCAGATAGATACATAGATAGATGGTTTGAACCGAAAATTATTTGAGCGGAAAATGGGGATGATGAGTCCGATAGAACTGGATCCTCCCATTCGGATCGTAGGGTTCACCATTCTTGTTTCAAACTTTCTTTCTTTTTTTAATTTGGCATTGTTTTAGTTTTTCAATGAAGAAATATTAATTAAGCAAGATTCTTATGTGTATTAATTATTATTTAAATATAATTAATTTTAATTAATAAAAACTCAGTTTAATTTAAATTTATTGTGTTTTAGAAAACACTCTTTATCACTTCAGTTATAAAGTTTCATAAAATATGATTATTTTTTTCAATATAAAAGTTTACATGTTTCAAATACATAACTTAAATAAGTGTTTTTAAGTAAGAATGACTCCTAAGAGGGAGGTAGCTTAGAATTAAAATATGATAATTTAACATAAGAAAATAAATTATTAATAAATTAATATATTATTGTTAAAGTCTAATATGTATAATTTAATGTTAAATTTATTATTTATTTTTTTTTAAATTAACTCAATTTAATAGTAATTAATTTTGTATGAATTATCATAACTTCCTAAAATACATATTTATAATAGTCTTATTTTGTATTATTAAATAAGTATAAAATACATTTATGATAAATTTGACAATTAAGTTTAAACTAATGACATTACTCGTTAGTGAGACAATTAAAGTTATATATATATATATAATAATGCTTAATTTCAAAGTATCTGAATTGTTGAGTCGAGAGTTTCGGTTAATTTGGATATAAATGGATACTTGAGTCGGATTGTGGGTTGACCCGCCCATAAACTTACAACGGTTAAAAATAAAATAAAAAATGTTATATATATGTTTTGAATTTGCAATCTAACAAACACAAGTATAATAATTTAACCAACTAGGCTAATAAAACTTTATATTTTAAATTTAACATCAAATTTGATGAACGTGAGACATTCTTAACAATACAAATTTAACTTTTTAACTACATAATTTCTCTCTCTATATATAACAATGCCTAATTTCAAAGTGTTTGATTGTCGGATCGAGATCTGTGGTTAATTTGGATATATATGTGAGAGTAAATGGATACTTGGGTCAGATTGTGGGTTGACCCGTTCATAAACTTAAAACGGTTAAAAATAAAATTGAAAATGCTATATATATGTTTTGAACTTGCAACTTAACAAAACAAGCACAACCATTTAACCAATTAGGTAATAACACTTTATATTTTAAATTCACACCAAATTCGATGAACGTGTAACATTTTTAACAATACAAGTTTAACTTTTTAACTACCTAATATATATATAATGTTTAATTTCAAAGTTTTCGGATTGTCGGGTCGAGAACATGTGGTTAATTTGGATATATATAGTAAATGAATACTTGGGTCGGATTGTGCCCGGGTTGATCCGCCCATAAACATAAAACGGTTAAAAATAAAATAAAAAATGATATATGTATGTTTGACCGAAGTGAAAGTTAAGGTCAAGAGATGATAAGTCCGATTTAAATTGGTAAATAAATGTAGAATGAGATTGTTGGTTAGTCTGAGTGTTTTAAGGTCACAAGATGAGATATCGATTGAGCATTGAAAGGCTAAAGTGAGGGTAAAAAAGAGATTGATAATATTTGAGATTTTTTATTTGACCAAAACAAAAGTGTGAGGTCACGAGATGAGAAGTTCATTGGAAAAAAATATGTGAGAAGATGAGTTATTTTACCGAAGTGAATAAAATGTGGATGAAAAATGTTCTACTTTTTATTTTAATATATTATTCGTGATTTATTAAAAAAAAAATTAAGCATTGAATGAATACATATTATTTTAATTTTTACTTAAATTTATTTTATTTATATTTTTATCCGTGTGCCCCGTACGAAAATCTTCCTAGTTTATATAATATACTTATTTATTTTTTAATATAAAAAATTAGCATTATTTTTCACGAGACATTTATTTTAATTTAAAATATTTTAAGTGATAATTAAACTTGTGATATTTGACTTCTTATAAAACTCTCTAGTACCTTCATGGTTTCATATAATATACTTATACCAATTGTTTGTTTAATTTTTTTTAATTTATAATTGTTTTAAAGATTTTATATTTGTACTTCATAAAGCACACATGCATATTCTATCATTACTTCTCCAATAATGAAGTATGTATACCTTATTGTGCTTGAATAGATATTGAATCAGATACATTTCAATATATAGGTTACTTTTGAATAAGAAGATGTACAAAGCTCATGATTTCCGCTCAAGAGGGAGAAGGGAGATAGCGCCTTTCGGGACTTGGAGAATGTCAAACTTATTAAGATTAACTCGAAGATCGAAATATTAATCAAATAACCATAAAATATCACAAACGTGTTTTTAAAATTACTATATGTAGCCTGAACCATGCAAAACGTGTCATCAACGAAAAATAAATGTGATGTAGAAAAATGATATATTTTTTACCCACAACTCACACCACAGATGAGTCTCAAGTTTTCTACGAAATCTATCATTTTTAGAAGGATTCCATAATAATGATTAATAAGAAAGGAGATAGTTGGTCACCTTGTCTAATCCCTTAGGAGCTCTCGAAAAAATCCCTAAGAACTCCCATTAACAATTACAGAAAACTTAACCGTCGAGAGGCAAAATCTAATCCAACCAATCCATTTCGCATTCATTTTCATTATGTTCATTACATAAACAAAAACTCTCAATTGACATGATCGTAAATATTTTCGATGTCTATTTTAACAAAAACATATTTGTCATCTCTTGAATTAGTTGAGTCAATTCATTAATTGGTTATTAATATGACATCATAGATTTGACGTTCTTTGATGAACGTCATCTGGTTACTAAATATAAATGTCACTAACACCCTTCGCAATTTATGCCAAACATTATGCTATAATCTTATAGAGAGACAAAACAAGTCTGATAGGCCTAAGGTTCTCCACATCAATAATCTCTAGAACTTTATGAATGAGACATATCAAAATAAAGTTTCAACTCTTTTCAAATTATTAGAAGCAATAAAAATGATCAATTGCTTCTACAATTTTAGTCTTAAGGAAAGATCACTCCTTAAAAAACATCACCGTAAACTTGTCTCATCTTATGCTTTATCACTTTCGCACTCTTTAATTGACCTCATCAACCTCCTCAATCGAAAAAACGAACCCCCAACATATTTTTTTGAACTGTAATAATTGAATAAAAAATAATACCATTCAATTTATGTATAACCTTAAATGACTTCTCAAACAAATCCTTATAGAATTTGATAATACTAGTAAAGATTTTAGGTTCACTGTCATAAACTTTTCCCTCGATCGAAATCAAATTATTTATTGTTTGCGAGTTGAAGATGCATAGAAAATTTTGGTGTTTATATCCCCAACTCTTAACTATATAGCACTACTACGCCAACGTGCCCCGATTTCTTTCTACTTACACATATCAAGTAACTTACTAACAATGTGAATGCAATAACTAACATCATCAAAGGAGAGTTCACGAATCTCCTCATCCCCATCAATGACATTAATTTCATTACATAAGTTATTGATTTTAGCACAAAATATAACACGATCCCTCACGAACCAACTTTTGAGAAACTTACCAAGATTCTTTAAGTTCACAAAGAGGTTACTCGACGGAGAATTAACCGATGTCTGACTCACCCACCATAATTTCACACGCGGTATAATGTTTTTTCTTGATCAACCATTTGTTTTCGAATCTAAGTGATCAACATGTTCTCACCATCACTTAATGTTCTATCAAGATATGTCGGTGATCTAAACAACTCCATAGAAGAACTTTTTGAAATATATTAGACCCTTGAAAAATTGATTCATTAATTATGAATTTTTCGATACATGAAATAACGTGACCCCCATTAACATTATATCTCTAAAGGCAAGTCGAAAAGTTTAAGGCCTTCAATTGTCTTTAAGAACTCGCATATTAGGCTATTGGGCATATTGACCCGTTTTCCTTTAGATAGGGATCTAACTTCGTTCATGTCTTCCGCAAAAATAATTGGTAAGTCCTAAAGACTAGCCACATTATCCATCTTATTAAAGAACTTTATTTAAATTATGAAAAACCGACCCAAAGACCGCATAAATTAACCATCAGAAATTATCATCCCGATTTCTTAATTGAACGTGAATTAAGTATAACTAATATACATTTTCTCATACATGTTTTCTCATTCCATGCCACTCGAATTCCACTCAATGCCCATATAAAATCAAGAACCCCCAACCACACAACCGTCAATTACATAGATATATAATGATCCAGTAATCCATCTTCTGAATTTTAGTCTCACTAAAATAATATATGTTACAACCAAGGGTTCCCATAAGTGTCTTAATAACAGCTCTCTTCACACCATCGTCTACCCTATAAATGTTTTAAGCAATAATATTTTCAATCATTGATCAAATTTAGTCGGAATAACTCTTTCTCAACCTCGAAACTTGCTTTCATACTTGAGTATAACCTTGTGATAGATCATTTAGTTTTTTTAACTAACAATGTTTGTAGTTTTTCGATGAAGAATGACTTGGGTAGAAAGTATACGGGGTGTAATCTCATGCACATTAGGCCACACTTCGGTCTCTAATTCAAAGACTTCCTCCATGGGGGATTTGTTTTCATTCATTGTTATATTATGTATCAAGATTCTATTTGGACATTCTCGTTGATATCATAATTTGGCTTAGAACCACTAATTCCTCATCTAACACACCATAAATGAAAACTGACAATTAAAGAATATTAATCTCAAGATAAAGTGTTATAATATGATTATATTTTCTACAGGTGAGCATAATTTATTTTTTACCTCCTCAATCATTTCTTTCTTGGACAACAAATCTGAAATAAGACGGGAAGTTGATGAACTCAACTCTTGATACACCACCACCACCTTCTTGCTCTCCATTTTTTCGACATTCGGGGATGCATCACAACCTGATGGGTGTGAAGACGGATTATCAATATCAGTCTCACAAGAATATTAAAGGATGCTCACAACTCGATGGGTGTGAATACGAATACTCAATATCAGTCTCACGAGAATTTGTTGACTCATTTAATCAAGCCTCAACCTACTTAACCTCCCTCCCGATCATATCAAATCTACTAAAAATTGTCATCTCAACAATTAGCCTTTCAACATCCGCAAGGCTAGCCATATAGATCTGATCAACGTAAAATGAGGTTATCACTGACTCTTTCATTAGCCTAAATGAATTTTGCGACTTCGACACAGGCTGATTTTATGATGAAAAGGATCCCGGTTAAGGAGACCGACAATAGGATGTTCATGTCACACCATCAATTTATATAAATGTGTCCCGTTATCAACACAAATAGATTTAGGGTACTGACTTTGTGGATCAGAATGATGCACCCTAACTCTAACCTAACCGTTCTCCAGTCCTAATTGAGTTCCTCATCGAACAATAAATCCCTCATCATTACCGACCTAACTAAAAAATCATGATTCCACATACCTTTTATCATTCCAAACTATCGAATCAATGTACCCTCCATATTTATAGGAGTTCTTTTGTTGTGTTTGAGCGCAACAACAACATGTGAGCTTTCAATATTAACTAACCGACTATCAACGATTCGTCGGATTTCTTTCTCGACTAAGAGTCTAATACACCTTTCAAGTTATTTGCTCAAATTTATTCGTCAAGAGCTAAGATGCTAATGATTTGTTTTATAGTAAACATAAAATTATCATACTCATAAACCACTTAAAAAGATTAAAAAGAAACATGTTTCTCTCAAGCTTATAGATGCTAACATAATTTTTTTTTTGTTCATTTTAAAATTTAAATAGTATATATATATAAAAAAAATTAGAAAGAATTAAATAAGAAAGTTATATAAGCCCCATGCTTATTAGTCCTCAAGTAGACCCCTTAAATACGTTTGATAGTATATATTAATTTATTTAAGAAAATTAGAGGAGATACACATGAATAAAAACATAAACAAAATAAATTAAAAGAAAAATATAATAATATATATTAATATTTAAAATTATTAATAAATCACGAATAATATATTAAAATAAAAAATAAAACACTCTCATTTCACATTTTATTCACTTTGATAAAATAACTCATTTTCTCACATATCTCATCACATATTTTTTTCCAATAAACTTCTAATCTCGTGACCTTACACTTTCACTTTAGTCTATCAAATATTTAATTCATATTTTGTAATATTTAGTATTTTGACCTCACACTTTAGTCAATTAAATATTTGATTTATATTTTTTAATCATTTTTAATTGTTATCGGCCTATTATCTCTCGGCAAACCAGTTTTTGGTAAGTTGCAAGTTCGAAAAATACATAATCGTTTTAAGTTTATGGGCGGGTCAACCCAAAATCTGACATAAGTATCTATTTACTCTCACATATATATGCAAATTAATCACAGCTTTCGACCCGACAATCTAGACACTTTGAAAAATTAAGTATCATATTATATATATATTGTTCTTAGTATGTGATACATTTAATTTAATAAATTTATCTTTATTATTTGTTTTAAAATATTCGACTTATTTCCTAAATCTCCAAGTATGTTTGATTATCTATACCTTATAATTTATTTGCAAAATTAAATATTTAACTTATTTGGTTGCTTATAAACAAAAAAACAAAATCTAATAAGTTAGAATATATTTTTGACACATACTAGATTATCTATTTTCGATACCTAATATTTAATTCCATTATATAATAAACCAATATTATAAACCACGTGTGCATGTATAAAATCCTACTTTTATTATACTGTGATCTTCTGCTACTATTTGAGGGTTTTTCTTCAGTTCCTCCTCACAAGGGGAGGGGTTTTATAGTAATAAAAAAATTATTACTATAATACCCCTCTCCAGAGGAACGGAGAGAATACTCTCAAATAGTAGCATATGATCTTATCTCTTTTATTATATTTATATTGTGAAAGACAACCATTAATGTTATATATTAGAAGCTATAATATATATATTGTTTTTATATTTGTGAAATTGAAGCTGTAATATTAAACGTGGATGTGGATGACTACAAATGCACATAGTTGACGTTACACATTAAATTGGTATATACCTCATTTTAAAAAGTTAGTCTTTAATTATTATTATATGAGAGAATTTTTTAATAATAATAATAATAAACTGCATTTGAATGTTTTGGACATGTCTGAAAACCAACTCTAAAGGAATTGTTTGATATGTGATTTAATCTCATCATTAGTAAATCAAATCAATAATGATTTATATTATATAATTATTTATATTTTTTAAATTAAAAAATAACTTTAAAGATCTGGTTAACTTGTAATTATTTAAATAATATATATATATATAACGATGCTAGTGTCGGACCTGAGATTTCGAGGCCTGAGGTGAGCACAAAATTTGGTGCCCTCAAAACTTAATATTCATACATATATTTTTTATCAATTTAAATATAATAGTATTTATAACATGAATTCTAGAAATAAAATATTATCAAAACAATGTCATAAGTAAATACTAAAAAAACAAAGAAGATCCAAACAAAATATAAAATTCATGTTCCGAACTAGTACATAATCACTTAAATATTACTTGTCTCGCATTTTTTGAAGCGAAAGTATTGATCAAGTTTGCATAATCAACTTTCTCAATAATTTTTTTCTCGATAGATAATATAGCTAACTCATTTAGTCTTTCTTGCGACATAGTTGATCGAAGATAAGTTTTAATCAACATCAATTTGGAAAAACTCCTTTCCGCAGATGCAACAGTAACTGGTATAGTCACCAAAACTCGATATGCGATATAGAAATTTGGATAACAATCATCCATTGTTTTCAAATAATTCAGCACATTAATCGCTCTTTTTTTATTCTCTTTTTGCTCTACTATTTGATCGCTTGTGAAATACTTATTAAGACTTCCTACTTGGTTTTGAATTAAAGCATCTTCCTTTTATTTTTTTATTTTTTTTTGCCCCAGACAATTATTTTCTTATAGGAGGCATGTTTGAAAAAACTCTAAATGCTAATCTGCATTAAAAATTTATAGATTAACCATCATTCTATGAATCTATGATTAACCACAATGTTGCACTTCCGCTATACAATAATGCAAGATACAGATTGTGAATCCATCATTTCACCAGACAAGTCCTCAACAACAAAAAATTTTCAAGTAAATCGAACCAAAATCTCACCGAAATCGGAGGAAGAACTCTAGTGGGCAGTGGCGTAGTGCCGAGAAACAAGGCTGGAACGAGCGAAAAAGGCCCAAGAGTTCGGGGAAGGAGACGACCGAGTTTTCTGCTCCGATTCCGGCAAGCTAGAGGATCAACGACGGGCTTGGGGTTTGGGAGAAGTGTTTATTTTTCCAGAATGCTTGTTCTTATTTTTTTTCTTTTTCCTTGATTTTGTTGATAAATGGGAATCATGCGATTCTTTTCTCCAAGTAAGATAGTGTTTTTTATTTTTATTTTTTAGTTACAAATTAAGTTAGAGCTTATCATTGATAGGTTATCAATTATTATTTATGGACTTTTTAAAAATAAGCCTATGAACATATCATTATAATTTTTTTTTTGAAGATTTTTGTGCCCCAAAAATATTTGGGCCTGAGGCAATTGCCTCACTTATTACAAAGCAGGTCCGGGCCTGAACGATGTTTAATTTTTAAAGTGTCCGAATTGCCGGGTCGAGAACTGTGGTTAATTTGGATATATATATGTGAGAGTAATGGATACTTGAGTCGGATTGACCCGCTCATAAACATAAAACAGTTAAAAATAAAATTAAAAATGCTATAGGTATGGTTCGAACTTGCAACCTAATAAAATAAGTAAAACTCTTTAACCAACAAAGCTAATAACACTTTATAATTTAAATTCAACACCAAATTTGATAAACGCGGAACATTTTAACAATATAAGTTCAACTTTTTAACTAACTAATATATATATATATATAATGATGCTTAATTTTTAAAATGTTCTGCCGGGTCGAGAGTTGTGATTAATTTGGATATATATGTGAGAGTAAATGGATATTTGGGTCGGTTTGTGGTTGACCCGTCCATAAACTTCAAACGGTTAAAAATAAAATTAAAAATGCATAGATATGGGTCGAACTTGCAACCTAGCAAAACCTTTTAACCAACTAGGCTAATAACATTTTATATTTTAAATTCAACACCAAATTTGATGAACGCGGGACATTTTAACAATATAAGTCAAATTTTTAACTAACTAATATATATATATATATATATATATATATATAATGATGCTTAATTTTTAAAGTGTCCGGATTGCCGGATCGAGAGCTGTAGTTAATTTGGATATATATATGTGAGAGTAAATGGATACTTGGGTCGGATTGTGGGTTGACTCGCCCATAAATTTAAAACGGTTAATAATAAAATTTAAAATGATATAATATTTTTATCGTAATATTTTTTTTACGGTTTTTATATTATTACTTGTGTAAATGCACGGAATACATATAGTTAAAAATTATATCACTTAATTTCTCATTTATCACTTAACTCAATTCATTATTTAAAATATTAAAAATATATTATATTTTAAATTATTATTTATTACTTTATTATTATATATTATTATTATTTAAGTTTTTTTTATAAAATATTAATTTAAAAAACTCTCTGCTCACCTATAAATCTAGGTATTGAATTATTTAAAAAAGTATTTTTTATAGCGATTTTAAGTAAAAAAAATTTTTTTAGTAAAAATCATTAGATATTATTAATATATAATTATAAAATAAAAAATAAAAATAAATAATATTTTAATATTTTAATTTAGGTAAGAGAATAAGAAAGAAAAATGATGACTTCATATTGATTATAAAAAAGTGTGAGGAGAGATAAATTATTTTATTATTTCAACCAATCAAGCAACATCTGCTTTCTCATTCTCTCTTTCAATTTCCCGCGTTATTTATTATTTCTCTTTAAATTATTTAAATAATTTCAACGGAACAATGCCTTATTCTCATTAAAATTATAAAATATTAAGTTTTAACATATAAAAATAATTTTATTTAAAAAAAAAATTAAGAACATTTAAAATTTTGATTAATAATTGAAATAAGTTGATTTGATGAGAGAATAATTTATTAAAATAACCTAAACCTAACAATGAGAGTTTTGTTTATAATTATTTAAAATAAAAAAACAGTAGATTACAAAGAGAGTCACAGAAAGGTAGATGCTTAATATTTTTTTCACGATTTTTTATATTATTATTTGTGTAAATGCACTGGATACACAATTAAAAATTATTTCACTTAATTTTTTGTTTATCACTTAACTCAATTCATTTTTTAAAATACTAAAAATATATTATATATTATATTTTAAATTATTATTTATTATTTTATTATTATATATTAATATTATTTAAGTTTTTTTTTATAAAATATAAATTTAAAAAACTCTCTACTCACTTCTAAATCTAGGTATTGAATTATTTAAAAAATTATGTTTTATAGTGATTTTAAGTAAATAAATTTTTCTTAGTAAAAATATTTAGATATTATTAATATATAATTATAAAATAAAAATTAAAAATAAATAATATTTTAATATTTTAATTTAGGGGAGAGAAACTAGGGAAGAGAATAAGAAAGATCGATGATGACTTCATATTGACTATAAAAAAGTGTGAGGAGAGATAAATTATTTTATTATTTCAACCAATAAAGCACCATCTTCTTTCTCATTCTCTCTTTCAATTTCCCGCGTTATTTATTATTTCTCTTTAAATTATTTAAATAATTTCAACGGAACAATGCCTTATTCTTATTAAAATTATAAAATATTAAGTTTTAACATATAAAAATAATTTTATTTAAAAAAAATTAAGAATATTTAAAGTTTTGGTTAATAATTAAAATAAGTTGATTTGATGAGAGAATAATTTATTAAAATAACCTAAACCTAACAATGAGAGTTTTGTTTATAATTATTTAAAATAAAAAATAGTAGATTACAAAGAGAGTCCACGGAAAGGTCGATGTTTAATTTTTAAAGTGTCCGGATTGCGAGAGCTGTAGTTAATTTGGATATATATGTGAGAGTAAATGGATACTTGTGTCGGATTGTGGGTTGACTCATATATAAATTTAAAATGGTTAATAATAAAATTTAAAATGCTATAATATTTTTATCGTAATATTTTTTTCACGGTTTTTATATTATATTAATGCACGAGATACATATAGTTAAAAATTATTTCACTTAATTTTTCATTTATCACTCAACTCAATTCATTATTTAAAATACTAAAAAATATATTATATTTTAAATTATTATTTATTATTTTATTATTATATATTAATATTATTTAATTTTTTTTTTATAAAATATTAATTTAAAAAACTCTCTACTCACCTCTAAATCTAGGTATTGAATTATTTAAAAAATTATGTTTTATAATGATTTAAAGTAAATAAAATTTTCTTAGTAAAATTCTTTAGATATTATTAATATATAATTATAAAATAAAAAATAAAAATAAATAATATTTTAATTTAAGTGAGAGAAATTAGGGAAGAGAACGAGGATGACTTCATATTGATTATAAAAAAGTGTGAGGAGAGATAAATTATTTTATTATTTCAACCAATTATGTATCATCTTCTTTCTCATTCCTTCTTTCAATTTTCCCGCGTTATTTATTATTTTTCTTTAAATTATTTAAACGAAATAATGCCTTATTCTCATTAAAATTATAAAATATTAAGTTTTAACATATAAAAATAATTTTATTTAAAAAAAAAATTAAGAATATTTAAAGTTTTGGTTAATAATTGAAATAAGTTGATTTGATGAGGGAATAATTTATTAAAATAACCTAAACCTAACCATGGGAGTTTTGTTAATAATTATTTAAAATAAAAAATAGTAAATTACAAAGAGAGTCCACGGAAAGGTCAACTACTACAAGAAGAAGAATTGGCGACCCCCGTTATTATTATTACAAAGGAATTTGAAAAGAAATCGCATATGATTTAGGAGGCAGCCTCACTTCGAAAGAGAAAGAGAAAACACACACAGAGAGAGAGAGAAGAGGGTAAACCCATTTCAAAACCCTCGCTCCAAGTCTTCTCTTTCGCTCTTCTTCTTGTTCTTCTTCTTTTGCTGCTACTGCTTCTGTTGGGTGTTGGGTCTGCTTTATCATCTCTGAAAAACGAAAAGCTTTTCACTTTGCTTTGTATCGATTCTGACCACCTTCATTCTCGTCTAACTGTTGGTGGGTTTTTATTATTTTATACTCTCTGTCCTTTTCTGTTCATCTTTGTTCTACTTTTTGGTCGGAGATGGTGGTTGCTGGCGTGAGAAACGAAGGGGGGGCTCAACTTCTCTCTGTTCGTGTTCGGAAAACCATTCAATCTATCAAGGAAATTGTGGGTAATCATTCCGATGCTGAGATATATGCAGCTCTTAAAGAATGTAACATGGATCCTAATGAGACTACACAGAAGCTCTTAAACCAGGGTGACTTTCTCTTCTCTTCACTTTCTTTTTCAAAGATTGGGACTTTTTTCATAGTTTGAATTGTTTTATGTTTAAGTTTTAATGTTTCATTCCAATTTTCACGTGATTGAATTGGGAAATAGTCTTAAATTTGTATCGATGTTATCGAGGTTTTTGTTTGTGTTTCCTTGATGGGTCAATATTCTTTTGATTGGGAATCTTATATACTAGATTGAACTGTGCAATTTGGTAAATCAATGTCTACAAGATTGAATAACTTTCTGTTCCTAGATTCTTCAAGGTTCTTATGGAAACTCTTTACTATGCCCTTTTGCTGTTAGCTTTGTTGTGAGGTGGGAATAGAAGGGCCTATATCCCGAGAATGAAAGGGAAAGAGAAGGAATTCTCCATAATCCGTATGCATATCTTTTATGAATGGAGACATTTTACCAAAAGAATAGATATTCTTATTCTTGTTTTTATAATTGTTTTTGTTGTATTACTGTTACGATGTTATCTCTGTCCCTTTATGTTCTTGCTTTGCACCCTTTTGTATCTTCCATAACAAACAATGGTGTCTATTTATCTGAATCGTGTTATTTTCTTCTTTTCGTAGATCCTTTTCATGAGGTTAAGAGAAAAAAGGACAAAAAGAAGGAGGTAAGATATCTAAAGCCTGTTTTCATTAGTTTCTTTTATACAGTTTCTACTTAATTCTTTTTGCTTAAGTCTGTTTAGGGTTTAGGGTGGTTATGTCTTTTAAATTGTGTCCATGGGGATAATCCCAAATAAGTTTTTTTTTTCAGAAACAAGCTCCAAGTGTTCCTCTAGAGAAAACACTTAAAAAATTTCATTAAACAATCCAGTAGTTGACAGGACATTATAACTCTATTGTATTGAATGAACCTTTGTGTTTTTCTTGATTATTGCCTCAGAATACAGGTGGAGCTTACAAGAATTTCGTAGATGCCAGTAGACATAATGGTCATGCAGGCCCTGGCATGAAGGCTAATGCTTATCCTGATCGAAACAATCAAAGAGGCGGCTATACTGGAACTACCTCGGCTGGTAATTCTGTTTTCTTAATAGTTACTAGATATGTTGTTTCTATGGATTTATGTTATTTTGATTCTATAATGAGTAAGCTTCTACCATTATTTTGTGGAAGCAATTTCTTCAGTAGGGAGTATCTTGGAAGTAGCCACACAGAACTTTCCTCTGTTTGTTAATTGTTGTGTTCTTACTAGTTCAGGTGTGAACAGAGAATTTCGGGTAATGAACGACAGTTTAGCATATCCAAAGTTAAGTGGAGAGCCGAAGCCCCTTTTACCCAATGCCTCTGGTGCACATATCAGGTCACGGGTTTCTGAGAAGGGGTATGCTTTTTCTTTTTTACGTTTATCCTTGTCAAACCACAATTTAATTAAAATGTTTTTCTCACCATTTTTTTCGAGATTTTTTTTTATGACCATGGTTTTCTTCTATGATGAAACAATATAATCCCTTTGTAATAATACAAACAATGTCCATACCAAAGTCTTGAAGATATCATCTGGTCAACTATAGAGTCATGTTGAATTGGTCTCTTATTAAGTCATGTTGAATTGGTCTCTTATTGAGTCATGTTGAATTAGTCTCTTCTGAAATTATGTTTGCCCCAAATGATTAAGACCTTGTTTGGTTTTATTTTGAAAAAGAAAAGCTTGTTTGATGAAAAAATGGATTATTTAGATTAAATGACTAAAATAAAGCAAATGTGTTTTAGTATTTTAGTTAATGATGGGATAAGAGATTTGGATTTCAAATAACTTTTCATCAAACTAGGCCTAAATGAGTTTCTTTTTTTCGATACTAGTTTTCATTTGACACTATTCACTTTGTTATGCTCTTATATATTCACTGTATGTGCTTTTCAGCAGCTTGGCTGGGAGTTTTAACAATCAAAAGCTGCCTGGTGGACATTTTCCTTCTCTAACACAAGTTTCATCAGCTGCTCCAATAACTAGACCACCTAAGGTGACAAGTTCAACTGTCATTGCTGGAAAAGAATTGCCAAAGGAAAACTGTGGTCCAGTTCAGGCATCTTCAGCTCGTGTTGAAGTGAAGAAGCCAGTTGACTCCAGCCTTGATTCAACAACTAAAGTGTCAAACAACTCTGAAGTCGGAATATATCCATCTTCTTTTGATCCAGTTCATGTTCCGTGCCCTGAATCCAGTGTAGCTTCTAATGTTGGTGTGGTAGGTGTTCGAAGTCAGCTTTCAGAAAATTCTGGCAAACCGTCAGCAATCAAAGACATTTCATTGAGTGCATCCACCGACACCACTGATCCTTCAAGTCAAACTTCTGTACCTGAAACTGTAGTATCAGGAGGTTCGGCTAACAAGACCTTGAAAAATGAAGGTAAATTATTGTTTCAGCTTACATGAAGAATTCATTTACATGTTTCCATTACAAGTGGTAGGTCTTGTTTTAAATATTAAGGATATTTTGGTCATTTGACCCAAATAAGACAAAAAAGCAGACTATTTTGAAATAACAATCAATTAAGCCCTTAGTTTGCACAAGGAACCCCACCAAATCACATGAGAGGCTAAGAGCATACTACAACCTCCATTACTAGTATTTCATAATTCTATTTTTACTTCAGTTACATTATGTCTCGTAATTTTGTTGAACATGCCCACCTTTTGTGTAAATAGGCTAAATATAACAAGGTTTTTGATGGATATCGCTACTGCTCATATCCCACATGTTGTGTTTCATGTTTTAACTCCCTTTTTGGCATTGAATAAATACCAAAGCATATGAAACACATTTTTGGCGTCTCCTTATAAATTCTAGTTGGCCATGTTGGTATTGTTCCACACAATGAAGATTGGACTTTTGATACACAGCTACTCCCCAGTCCATCAAGGAATGGAAGCCGAAGTCAGGCCAGAAATCAAGCCCAAATGGTCCTGGGATTATTGGAACACCATCAAAATCTAGTCCATCTGTTACTACTGATAACTTGAAGACTGTAGAGAAGGAGCTGGATCAGTTTCAAGATAAGACAAATGAAAATAGTTATGTTGTTTTTGCTGATCACATCCAAGTTTCCAAAAACCATACACAACTGATATTTGGAAGCTTTGGGCAAGATATAGAGTTTTCCAATGCCTTCGTTTCTGATTCACAAAGTGTCGAAATTGAAGAAGAAGAAGCTTCTGCTGAAGTGGTGGACCCCTTGCCTTGGTATGCTTGCTTGTTACTGATACTTTCGCTATAAATAGTTCCATATTATTTTTAAAGGAAAAACTTCATTAATATCTTTTAGAGAACTGATACTTCATCATGTTATCTTTGTGAATCAGCGTTTCAACAGCATCTACAGCAGAGGAGGATCCTTCCTCCATTGTCATTCCTGCAGCCAAAAATATTGATGATTTAAGTCATGAACAAGATAATGAATCATCTAGGTTCATTTCACAGAACCCACAAGATTCTTTTTCCAACTTACCAACTTTTCCGGTAAGTAAATTTATTATTGTATTGTGTAGAAAAAGGAAACACCCATAGAAAAAAAAATCTGCAGTTTTGTGATCTTAAATTTTGATGAGGCTGGCCTGCAGGTATACTATGATGCAAACACTGGATATGGTATTCCTTACTATAGACCAGCAATGGAGGACAATGTCTCACCTCACCAGGAGGTATTACCAAAAGTGCTTAAATTTTATTAATGAATATGAAAATTTACCCTAACTGGTAAAAAAACTCAAGGAAACATTCTTAAATGGAAAACATGATTTAATCTAAACATGAAAATAGAAAGGAAGAATGTTATCTAGCCCTTAGTTCCTCAAAGAAGTAATGTTCTTTTGCATTGTAATGATATAATGCTAATAATTTTCTTATTCTTTTGTTTTATTAATTTTAGGCATCAACTCCATCATTGATGGTAAGGCAACAACCATTATTAGCTCAGATGTACCCACAAGTTCACTACGCGAATCTTATGCCATACCGACAGTTTCTTTCACCCGTCTATGTTTCATCACCACATATGACCATTCCTGGATTTTCGAATAATCCTACCTCATACCCTCCTTCTCAGCCTTCAAATGGCAACAGTTATATGTTGATGCCAGGAGGTAGTTCTTCTCATGTAGGTGCGGATTCTTTTAAGTATGGAATTCAGCAGTTTAAGCCCGTTTCGGCTGCCAACCCTATTACGGGTTTTGGGAACTATGCTAATCATCCGACTGCAACAGGCCAGGACGAGTCTTCTTGTCTGAAATATGTTCCCAATCCCCAGGTACACCTTGCAATTTCTGCTTTGATAACTGTTTTAAGACTAAATTCAGTTTCTAAAATGTGATCCCATCTGGATCAACATCCAACATCTAGATACAAAAGAATGTGTTTTCAAATGAGGTCTATACGTTTCTAAACAGAATTTCTATGGCAAAATGAAGCCAATTTCCATTTAAAAACACCTCATATGAATGTGAATTTAGATGAGATCACGTTTAAAAACAAAACTTAGTCAATGCGAGTATTCATTTCTGAAATTTAAAGACCTTAAAGACCTAAATTTCTATGTTTCCAATTCCCAGGGAAACATCTTTCAATTTCTGCTTTGATCACTATCTTAAGACTTAAATTCAGTTTCTAAAATGTGATCCTATCTGTATCCATGTTTGGATACAAAATAATGTGTTTTCAAATGAAGCCAATATTATCGAGATTTTTTCTTGCAAAATGAAGACATTAATTTCCGTTTAGAAGCACATTTTTTTTTTATCAGATATCTCATATGAGGATGAGCTCACCTTTAAAAACAAAACTTAGTTTGAACGCTTTTTCTGAAATATAAAGAACTAAATCTCTATGTTCCCAATCCCCAGGTAAAAACATCTTGCAATTTCTTCTCAGACTAAGACTAAATTTAGTTTCTAAAATGTGATCCCATCTGGATCCATGTCTGGATACACAACAATGTGTTTTCAGATGTACACTAAACATAATCTTCTGTCAAAATGAAGCCAATTTCCATTTACAAACACACTTTTTGGTCAAATATCTCATCTTATTGTGAATTTGGATAAGATCACATTTAAAACCAGAACTTAGTCCTTAATTTATTGGGGGTTTCTTCACCCCTCCATCTTGATATGGTATCTCAACTTTATTTTTGTTGTGATTTGAAATGACAGCAAGGTGAAGGATCTGAAATGTGGATTCAGAACCCTAGGGAACTGATGTGTATGCAACAATCTTACTACTACAACAACATGGCAGGACAATCGGTTCATGGTGCTTATTTGCAGCCGCACACTGGACACTCATCGTTTGGCTCGGCTGCTGCTGCTGTAGCACAACAGTCTCACATGCAGTTCCCCGGTATGTACCATCAGCCAACACCACCACCACCACCTCAACACACAACAATAGCCAATCCTCACAATAATTTAGCTGGTCATCCTGATTGGGTTTAAGCCCTCATTTTTTCTTGAGATTTTAAAGCAAAGCTATATAATTTTTTAGTTTTTTTTTACAAAATGGTCAATTGAAAACTCTATAACACAATATGCCCTTTTAGGGCATCAGGTTATGCTACATTAATTGTCCTTTTGCATTTCTGGTATTTAGATAAATATTTTCTTTGAGGAAGGAATTTCTTTGATTAAAATTAGTATTTAGATAATTAAACTATACCTTCTCTTCATTTTTTTACTTTACTTAAATATTGGTTATATGAATAGTTTAATTTAGTAAATCATATTAATTTAACTTGAATTATTTATGGTTGTAATAGTTTAATGAATTACATATTATCAGAATTATATAAAATTGACAGTTTTTTTATTGAAATTGTAAGAGTTTATATTAAGACAATACATTAGATATATATTATTATTATTTTTTTATATATAATTAAATATAAAATCAATTTAAAAAAATAAATAATATTGAAAGGAATTATAATTATAAAATAAAATCGTAAAATTGAAATATTTTATAATCTTAAAAAATCGGAATAGCTTAAGAGTTAATTAAAAACTAAAATAGTAGTTCATTTTATAATCATAAAATTTGAGATTTTAGAGTTTCAATAAAATTTTTAATTATGTTTATTACTTTTCAAAGAATAAAAAAAACAGTTGATCTCAAAATCAGTTTAAAAATTAAAGGTTTAATATATTTGACAAAGAATAAATAAGTAATTCAATATATAACTTTTTAAGTATTCAAATTTGAAACTATATCAACAAAAACATGAAAAGAAATAAAAAACATTGAAATTGAAAACTAAACTCTTTCTGCAAAAACTTGATAACCAAGAATGCACTTTAAACAATTTCACTTATGCCATTATGACAAGCATCTTTGAAAAACAATAAAGACAAACAATAAAGTATAACCAAGAATATGATGAATATTTGAATGTGAATGTTTAGTCGATTAATTGAATAGCTTGTTTATAGGTCCGATAATGAATATCAACATTTAAAACTACTTATTTTTTTTATTACAAATTAAAATATAAAAATTAGGGCAAATTAACTGAACGGTCCTCTAATTATTTCGATCGCTCACTTTTAGCTCTCAAGCTAGTTTTTGAAACAAATTGCCCCTTCAACTTTTAGAAAAGTCACCAATGACCCTTCCAAAATTAAATTGAACCGACACCCTTATCTGTAATATTTACCCGACCAACAAATTCGAATTTTACTGGTCGGGGATGAAGAGAGAACTGAGGCATTTGGTTGGGAATGAATAATCCATTCATTAATAAAGGCATTTTGGTAGAAATCCAAATATTGCCGAATTACTCAGGTTAGGTTATTTCATATCATAAGTCTTCTTGTTCTTTTTTGGTTTATGTTCTTCATATATAGCATTCGGTCTGATTCTATAAAATTATGCTGATACTTTCACTTATTATAGGTAATATACGAGACATCTCTATTCTCCTTCGCAAAAAATCTTGCGAATTACCATCGATTAACTTTCCATTCGATTCTAACCATCAAATAAAATGAGATGAAATTATGCATATAAGGAAATAACTATAATAATAACATGATATTGATATATCAAAATATCTAATATTTTTAATAATATTATGAATAAATAAAATAAATAACTATATATATATATATTTAAATAGTTGATTATATTAAAAACGATAAGAATCGTTCCAGCTATAAAGAATGACATGAGAAAATAAAAGTCACCAAACATGAAAAATAATACAAACATATTACCTAAAAGATCATCGAGCTCGTAGATCCTTAAGAAGAATGAATAACGCCCGACCAACTCCACTAGCTTTTGGAAACATATATTAGAAAACGTTATAAAAATAACATTATGAATGATACACTTTGACGACTGCGATCATTGAAGGTTTAATGATTTATTTTTAACTAATTATAGTTAACAATAAAATAATCGGGATGGTAACCCAAATATGTATTAATGCATATCAGTCGTCTCAATCCAAATTTCACAACAACTACTCAATCACTCAAGTAACCTAATTAATGAACCTCAGTCATACTCCACAAACGACTCCAGAAACAAACCACCATTGACAATGCAAAAATAAGTCGCTGATTCCACATTTTTATAACAACAAATACGACTTATCATAATATATATTTTTTTATAAAGTCACAAGAATCGCACAAGACACCCTTATACAATAAAGAGTCTTATAACCCGCACAACCAACAATTATATAAATATTTTAACCAATCCTTCAAATTTAGTCTCATTAAAACAATATATGTCACAACCAAGAGTTCCCAATATTGACTTAATGACATCTCTCTTCACACCATCATTTATTCCATAAATGTTCAAAACAATAATCTTTCTCGAGTTTGGGTGTTGAATGTGAATGCATGTTTTCCTCGAGGTTAGTATGGAATGTTGTTCGTGCTAGAGGGGTGTCGGTACCATGGCCTCATTTGGTGTGGCCTTCAAAAATCATTCTTAGACACTAATTCATCTTGTAGTTGTGTTCCAGTGTTTTTTAAGTTTTTGGTAAAAAGAAATCTTGTACATGAATATTCCGGATTCAAGTTGTCTTTTATGTGTGGGAAATGAGGAAACCATAAATCATATTCTTGGGGCCTGCCCATTTACTTCTATGCTTTGGGATAAGTTTCCACATCCATGGGTCTTCTTAGTTTTCCAAGAGAATGGATTAATATTAAAGATGTTCCTCTCATCAAGGCAAAAGGTAAAGACTTTTCTTCAAATGTCTTTAAGTGTTTCTTTGCCAATATTGTTTATCACATTTGGATGAAGTGTAATGCAAGAGATTTTTATAAAGTTCTCAATGATATTAAGCAAGTTTGGAGGGATGTAATTTTTTATGGAAACTTATTTATTCGAACATGGAGGCAAATTCCTATTTGCAAAAGGAATTGGTTGATTTGTCAAAGATGAAGCATTTCTTATGAGGAAGTCACTAGTTTAAATATTTTAAAAATGGATTAATTTTCATGTAGTTGTGGTTGTTGTTTTCTTGTTTTATCCCGTTATTCATTGTTGTCGTTTATGTCACTTAAAATTAAGGTAAATGTTTGTTTTGACTTAATTCATGAACTCATTTATGTTTTTTTCCTTTGAGATTTTTAATAAAATAACGTTAAGTCGTTTTAAAAATAAAATAATATTTTAAATCATTGATAAAATATAATTGGAATAACCTTTTCTTGACATCGAGACAAGTTTTCCTCTTGCATATAACCCTTTAGTAGATCATTTAACTTCTTCAACTAACAACATTGATAGATGTGGAAGGATTGAGGTAGAAAGTATACGAAAGTGGTGTGATCTCATGCAAATTAGGCCACACTTTAATATCTAATTCTAGGACCTCCCTCAAGGAGGATTTGTTTTAATTCAATATCATATTATGTGTCGAGAATTCCACTAAGATATTCTCATTAGTATCATAATCTAGCTCAAAAATCCACTGATTTCTCATCGGACACATCATAAATAAAAATGGATAATCCATGGTTTAATTTCATGATAAATAGTTATAATAGTGGTGACTTGGATTATGTCTTTCATAGGTGATCATCATCCATTTTCTATCTCATCAATCGTGTATTGTTTGGATAACAAATCCGAAATAGTATGGGAATAATAAATAACTACAATATATGTTATCTTCCTCCATTAATCTAAAAATTATGAAGAATTATACAACTAGAGATTAAAGACTATATTTCGAAAAGGAATGATATGGGTAGCGACTGGCGGGCAATAAAAGACAACGAATCTGATGTGACATGCCACGTGCAAGCCACGTCGGATGAGATAGAGAAAACAAATTCAATGAAAAATGTTCCCCACTCTCACAGTTCTCAATTAATCTCGCATCATCTCTCTACCACTAGTAGAATATGCACAACTATTAAGAACTATTCCCGAGAGCATTCTTCCGTTTTTGGGAATATTTTTATTTCTGAGAGAATTCTTCCGCTCTTGGGAATATTTTTATCGCCGAGAGCATTATTTCTCCTTCGGTGATAGTTGAAATATTACCGAGATCATTCATCCGCCCTCAGTAATAAATATTATTACCGAGAACAATTGGATTCAACTCTCGGTAATATTCATTTAACTTTTTCTTAAAAATCATTTTTTACTAGTGTACGCTCGATCACATTTATTTGTTTCTTCTTCTTCTGGTCTCCCGTTTGATCGCGAGCTCTCTTCCTTTCTTCAACCAAAACACCTCAACTAAAGCTCTCGTTAAGCAAAAATAATACGTTTTAATCACTCTCGTTTCATATTTATTCTCATTTTAGTGTTATTTTTTCAAGGTTTACGTTTTATTTCGTATTTCTTTTAAAACTTTACGTTTCTCTCTCATTTGAGAATCAGCATAACAAATTTTGAGACAAAAAATTATATAGATAACACGCAAGATGTTTGATAGAATGTCAAGAAATAAAGTTAGTGAGTTGTTTGTTTATATAATATAAATGTCTTTCTTCCTAATTAATATATATATATATATATATATATATATATATATATATATATATATATATATATATATATTTGTTAACGACAAGTTTTAATCTGGTTTCACTAGATTTAATCGGGCAAGAACCACTAATGGTTGAATACTAAAAAAAAACTCACTTGGACGTATGTACTTGTACAACTAGCTCACCTAGACGTATGTACTAATAAAATGTCATTTAAACATACATACTATCAAAAAATTGACTCATTTAACCTCTTTTAGTAAATCATAATTATTTTTTATTTTTTTTATTTATATATTTATTAATTAAATATTAATATATTTTCTCTTTACTTCTTTTTCATTAATGAATGAACTATCTATTTTTATCTTTTTCATAAATTTTTATTATTTCTATATGAGTATCTATTATTGTTATTTTATATATATCAGCATTTATCATTAATTATTTTAACTTTAAATTTCTTCTTCTTTTTTATGTTTTTTTTTTATATTAACATTGATTATTAATTTTTTTAAAATTATTTATCCTCAATGGTTGGATATAATAATTACTTATTCTTTCAAGAATAAAAATCCTTCAACACAAAAATAAATTAATTAATAATTAATAATTGGATAATAATATCAACCCATTCCTCAAACAACAAACAAAAGAAAAAAATATTAGACAAAACAATGTTTCTTAGAAAAAAATATTACAGTAAAACATAAAATTCATAAATAAATTATTAAATTTCATTCAAAAATGAGAATTTGAGAATTATGAAAATAAAAACTGAAAAAAAAATTTGAAAAAAAAACTATACAAATAATAAAAATTTAAGAATGAAATAAATTTAACTTGTTTAATTAATGAAAAAGAAGGATTGAGAAAATATATTAATATTTAATTAAAAAATATATAAATTAAAAAATAAAATTAACTGTGGTTTATTAAAAGAGGCTAAATGATCCAATTTTTGATAATACGTATGTTTAAATGACCTTTTATTAGTACATACGTCTAAGTGAGCTAGTTGTACAAATACATACGTTTAAGTGAACTGTTTTTCCTAAATGCAGAATTGAAACCTAACATTGACCAACAATATCATGTTAGCGACCACTTGTTTCTTAAATTTCATTTTAAGTAAAATGACAAGTTATTGATGATGATGAACAAAATTTGATTAATTGATTTTGTGGGAGCTTAATCTAGGGAAGGACAAGGTAAATAAAGAAAGTAAACAATCAACTTCTTCATAATGAATAATAATAATTATACATTTTGTTTTGATTGATTGGCAGCTGAAAACGTTAGATCACGAGATTGCTTGCAAAAATACTGTGATTAAACACAAATCCGGAAATTAAGGTTAAATCTATTTCTTGATTATAATTAAGAGAAGAAGAAATAGACAATCATCATAGAATTAAAGAGCCAACAACTCTAAGGTAATGTAAAATGGAGACATCTTTAATCTGCTATTTTCACTATGAACAAACATTAAAATTCTCTGTTTCTTTTACATAAAAGTCTGTGAAAGAGGAAACAACCATAGTAGTGAATAAATGTGGTGAAAAAAAAAAGAGAGAATCAAAAGCCTCAAATTAGTAGGGCGCCCCCACTAAGAGGGAGGAGCCAATTTAAGTCTTTTTTTTGCCAAGCATTTGTTTTTCTTTCTTTTCTTTGTTGATTATAAATTCATTAATAACTAAATCTATGTGTTCTTTACTTGCTAAAACAATTATGAAGATACTTAAAAACAAAAAGTTTGTCTTTTTTTATTCTTATAAACTTATCATCTATGATTTCAGTCTTATTACATATTTTTATGGTTTGGAAGACGTTGCTTGAAAAGACAATCATCTGCTAGGTTTAAATCCAAAGAGTAGGAAGAAGATTTAAAAGAAGATGATGATGAAGAAGAATGTATTACTATGGTTAACAACTGTCCAATGTATGAAGAAATAGAAGAAGTGTTGGGTTTTATTTGGACTCCCAATTATGAAAAAGGCCCAATGGAGTTCAAGTTCACTTTTAATTCATTAAGGGTATTATAATATTTAAAGGGTTATGTTATAACCTAACTGCTCTAGTATAAAAAGAGCGGCAGCCGTCATTAAGAAGCAGAAGTCAAAAAAAAAAAATTAAAAGAGAGGAAGGAAGAGAAATTCTTGTAGCAGACTTTCGCCTACAGTCACGCAGGTTCATCAAACTCACGTCGGAGATTCAAACAGAGTTCTTTCTAGGGCTTAAAGGTTCTTCCTAATTTAAGTTTTTATTTGACTTGTTTGGGACCAAAAAAAGTTGTATCTTTTTGGGTATGCCCTTTTATCTTTTTGCGGTATTAAAGGTTGTTATACCTTGATTGTATTCCCAACTCTAATTTTAGTGAAGCTTGAACTGGACGTAAAGTCCCGTGGTTTTTACTCCTTGTTTTAAGGAGGTTTTCCACGTAAAAATTCCGTGTGTGCATTGTGTTATTTATTTCCGCTTTTACTTGTGCTTTATTTGCTCCTAAGTTTTTCAATCAAGTAGGGAATAAAATATACGTTTTTCCCAACAAGTGGTATCAGAGCTTGGTTAGCTGTTTATGACTTGATTGAATTATGGAGATAAACACAAGTAGGATGATTTTGCTCAATGGTTCAAATTATCAAATTTGGAAAGGAAAGATGAAGGATTTGTTATTTGTTAAGGCTTTACACTTACCCGTTTTTGGTAGTGAGAAACCTGCATCCAAATCTGACGAGGAATGGAATTTTGAGCATGAACAGGTATGTGGTTTTATTCGTCAGTTTGTTGAAGAGAATGTTTACAACCACATCCAACATGAGACAAATGCACAATCTTTATGGAATAAACTTGAAAATTTATATGCTTCAAAGACTGGAAGTAATAAATTATTCTTGCTTCAGAAATTGATTCATTTAAGATATAATGATAGTGCTTCTATGGCTGATCATTTAAATGAGTTTCAAGGTGTTCTTGATCAGATGTCAGGCATGGGAATTAAGTTTGAAGATGATGTTCAAGGACTTTGGTTATTGACTACTCTACCCGATTCGTGGGAAACGTTTAAGGTTTCTCTTTGTAATTCTGTTGCTAATGGTGCAGTAACTCTACAGATGGCCAAAGGTGGCGTCATGAATGAGGAATTAAGAAGAAAATCTCAAGGGTCTTCGATAAATTCAAATGTGTTGGTTACTGAAAATAGGGGGAGACAGATGAACGTGGGTGGAAAAGACAATGCGAGACATAAGAGTCGAAGTAAGTCCAAATCCAAGTACAAGTCAACTGAATGTTATTATTGCGGTAAAAGGGGGCACATTAAGAAAGACTGCTTTAAGTTGAAACGCGAAATGAGCGGATCTAATCAAAATAAAGATGCTGGTGAAGATCGCGTGTCAATAGCGACTTCAAATGATCTTGTAACTGTCCACGATGATAATACAATTAACCTTGTATGTAATGAGTCGAGTTGGGTGTTTGACACCGGAGCTTCCTTGCATGTTACGCCAAGGAAAGACTATTTTACGTCTTATACTTCAGGTGATTTTGGAGTATTGAAGATGGGTAATGACGGCTTAAGTAAGGTTATTGGTATTGGTGACGTTTGCTTGGATTCTGGTAATGGGTCAAAATTACTACTTAAGGATGTTCGACATGCTCCAGATATTAGGCTGAATTTGATATCAACTGGAAAACTTGATGATGATGGTTTCACGAGTAGTTTTGGTTCTGGAAAATGGAAACTTTCTAAAGGTAACTTGATTATAGCTCGAGGAGAGAAATATTCTAATTTATATTTGATGCAAACTTCGATATGCAAGGATAGTGTGAATGTTGTACGGAGTAAAGATGCTTCTAAATTATGGCACAGATAGGTCACATTAGTGAAAAGGGATTGAATCTGTTGGTTAAGAAAAATGCTATTTCTGGTTTGAGTGAGACCGATTTGGAGAAATGTTCTCATTGTGTTGCTGGAAAACAAACTAGAGTATCGTTCAAGCATAATCTTCCTTCAAGAAAGTCAAAAGTCTTAGAGCTGGTGCATTCAGACGTTTGTGGTCCTTTAAAGGTACGAACTATTAGTGGTGCTCTTTATTTTGTAACATTTATTGATGATCATTCCAGGAAGCTTTGGGTATATGTTTTAAAGTCTAAAGACGAGGTTTTAGACAAGTTCAAAGAGTTCCATGCTCTTGTTGAAAGAGAGACCGGGAAGAAGATCAAGTGTATTCGTAGTGATAATGGTGGTGAATATTGTGGTCCATTTGATGCATATTGCAGACAACAAGGGATCAGACATCAGAAAACACCTCCAAAGACTCCTCAGTTGAATGGTCTTGCAGAAAGGATGAACAGAATAATTGTTGAGAGGATCAGATGTTTGCTTTCAGAAGCAAAGTTGTCTCAAACGTTTTGGGGTGAAACATTACTCACTGTAGTACATGTTATTAATTTGAGTCCTACAGTTGCTTTGGACGGTGAAGTTCCAAATAAGGTATGGACTCGTAAAAATATTTCGTATGATCATTTACGAGTATTTGGATGCAGGTGCTCTGTTCATATTCCAAAGGATGAAAGATCAAAGTTGGATGTAAAAAGTCGAGAATGCATTTTTTTGGGTTATGGCCAAGATGAATTTGGTTACAGATTATACGATCCAGTTGCAAAGAAGCTTGTCAGAAGTCGTGATGTCATCTTTTATGAAGATGAGACTATTGAAAACATTGATAAAGCTAAAAATAGTGAGTTGAAGGAAAAAGGTGATTGGATAGATTCAGATCCAGTTCAATTATCTGAATCACCTAATTCAACAGAAAATCAGTTGCAACAGGATGATTCTCAAGATGAACATGACGTTCAAGTGGAGAATATTAGTAACGAGCAGGAGGAATTATCTACAATTCCATCTAGAAGATCAACAAGAGATAGACAACCTTCTACGAAATATTCTATTAATGAATATGTTTTAGTGACCGATGGGGGAGAGCCAGAGTCATATGAAGAAGCTATGGATAGTGAATCCAAGCATAAATGGGTTGATGCTATGAAAGATGAGATGCAATCTCTACATGATAATCATACTTTTGAGTTGGTAGAATTACCAAAAGGAAAGAAAGCTTTGAAGAACAGGTGGGTATATAGACTGAAGCAAGATGATCATACTTCAGCTCCACGATACAAAGCTCGTTTGGTTGTCAAAGGGTTTAGTCAAAGAAAGGAAATTGACTTTGACGAAATTTTCTCTCCTGTTGTTAAGATGACTTCAATCAGAACTATATTGAGTTTGGCAGCTAGTCTTGATTTGGAAGTTGAACAGATGGACGTGAAGACGGCCTTTCTTCACGGTGATTTAGAGGAAGAGATTTATATGGATCAACCTGATGGTTTTGAGGTCAAGGGTAAAGAGAATTGTGTTTGCAAGTTGAATAAGAGTTTGTATGGATTGAATCAAGCTCCACGACAATGGTACAAGAAGTTTGAGTTATTTATGAAGCAGCACGGATATAAAAAGACTACTTCCGATCATTGTGTGTTTGTGCAAAAATTCTCTCTTTATGATTTTGTTATTCTGTTACTTTATGTTGATGACATGCTTATTGTTGGTCAAAGTGCTGCGAGAATTGATATGTTGAAACAAGACCTAGGGAAATCCTTTGCAATGAAGGATCTTGGACAAGCAAAGCAGATTCTTGGAATTAGAATCAGTCGTGACAGAAAGATGAAAATGTTATGGTTGTCTCAAGAAAATATATTGAGAAAGTGTTACAAAGATTCAATATGGAGAATGCTAAAAGTGTCGGCACACCTTTAGCGGCTCATTTTAAATTGAGCTCCGAATATAGTCCTTCAAATGATGATGAGAAGGAATATATGAAGAATGTTCCCTATAGTTCAGCTGTTGGTAGTCTTATGTATGTTATGGTTAGCACGAGACCAGATTTAGCTTATGCTGTTGGTACTGTCAGCAGGTTTCTTTCAAATCCGGGTAAAGAACATTGGGAAGCGGTGAAATGGATATTGAGATATCTTAGAGGCACATCAAGTATGAAACTTTGCCTTGGAAATGAGAATCCAAATTTAGTTGGTTATACCGACTCCGATATGGCAGGTGATGCTGATTCAAGAAAATCCACTTCAGGTTATTTAATTAATTTTGGAGGGGGAGCTATTTCTTGGCAATCGAGACTACAGAAGTGTGTTGCATTGTCAACCGCGGAGGCTGAGCTTATTGCAGCTACGGAAGCTTGTAAGGAGCTGATTTGGGTTAAGAAGTTATTATTTGAACTTGATATTGTGCAAGAAAGGTATGTGCTTCTCTGCGATAGTCAAAGCGCTATTCATCTAGCGAAAAATTCAACATTTCATTCTAGATCTAAACATATTGATGTGAGGTATCATTGGATACGGGATGCGTTAGATGAAAAGTTGTTGATTTTAGAAAAGGTTCATACAGACGATAATGGCGCCGATATGATGACTAAGGCACTACCACTAAACAAGTTCAAGTTTTGTTGTTCAACCGCCGGGTTGACAACATCTTTCCCATAGTTGTGAGGGGGGAGTTTGTTGGGTTTAATTTGGGCTCCCAACTATGAAAAAGGCCCAATGGAGTTCAAGTTCACTTTTAATTCATTAAGGGTATTATAATATTTAAAGGGTTATGTTATAACCTAATTGCTCTAGTATAAAAAGAGCGGCAGCCGTCATTAAGAAGCAGAAGTCAAAAAAAAAATTAAAAGAGAGGAAGGAAGAGAAATTCTTGTAGCAGACTTTCGCCTACAGTCACGCAGGTTCATCAAACTCACGTCGGAGATTCAAACGGAGTTCTTTCTGGGGCTTAAAGGTTCTTCCTAATTTAAGTTTTTATTTGACTTGTTTGGGACCAAAAAAAGCTGTATCTTTTTGGGTATGCCCTTTTATCTTTTTGCGGTATTAAAGGTTGTTATACCTTGATTGTATTCCCAACTCTGATTTTAGTGAAGCTTGAACTGGACGTAAAGTCCCGTGGTTTTTACTCCTTGTTTTAAGGAGGTTATCCACGTAAAAATTCCGTGTGTGCATTGTGTTATTTATTTCCGCTTTTACTTGTGCTTTATTTGCTCCTAAGTTTTTCAATCAAGTACGGAATAAAATATACGTTTTTCCCAACAAGAAGATGATTCAAGTTTGATGGTTTCAAGCGAAGAAAGAATGATGGTAGTGAATCAAACAAAAGAAGCAGTTTAATGGGAATTAGGCCATTACGAAAAGCAACGGAGAAGGTGCATTCGTATAGGGAGATTCTCATTAAACATAAAGATGAGGAGATTATGATGAAGACGAAGAAAGTTGCATTGCTGTCTTTTGTGTATGGTTTTGCAAATTCTCTAATGTATTTTGTTTGTTTGAAGAATAGTAAATGACCATTTATCATTCATTTAGTGTTTTGAAGATTTGAGAACATGGATTATAACAACTTTTATTATCATTTTTTATTTTTTTACATGGTTTTACATTATAATAAATAGTTTTACATGACAATTTGTTGTATATATATATTTCATTTTAAAAACATTAAAAATCGTATTTATTGTATATATTTCATTTTACCAGCATTTAAAGTCGTATTTGAACATTAGAACAAGCATTTTAAATAAAATATATCACAAATGAAATAAACAAATAAAAAATTGTTAGAATCTTTAAATGAAGTTGTGTAAAAAGATTTACAAATATGTGTAAATGGTTTTACATGAAGGTGTAAATGGTTTACATGAATGTGTAAATAGTTTTACATGACAATTTGTTGTATATATATTTTATTTCAAAAACATTAAAAGTTATATTTCATGCATATATTTAAATTTTCAAGCATTTAAAATCATATTTGAATATTAAATCAAGTATCACTACAACAAAAAAGGACTTTCGATGACGCTTATATGCCAACGCATATTAAGCGTGGGTAAAAATTAAAAGAAATAAACTTTTGCCAACCTTTATACCTCTACAACCACCTTTATTTTTTCTTTATATACAAACTTTTTTAATAACCTTACAATTTAACTATTCTAAATTTTAATATTTGTTATGTTTTATTTTTAAACTTTAAAAATATTTTATTTCACTATTTTAATATTTTTAAAATTAAATTTGACTTAAAATTTATTAATCATAAAATTTTATTATTATTTTTTATATGACATATTTTTTAATTTTTTATAATATTATTAATTTTTTTTTATTTAATTATTATTTAAATTTAATTAATGTAAAATAAAAAATAATATAAACTAAAAATAAATTAATTAAACATTATATATATTTAAGAATAAAAATTAACTTATTTATTTTTTAAAATTAAGAATTATTCTGTATAGGTATATAAAAAAGCCCAATTCCAAGCCTTTTGTCATTTTCTATCCTAATAGTTCGTTACAGAGTCGATAACGGGAGCTATCCTTAATGATGCTAAAACCCTAACCGATAAGCATAAGGCCAAGATCAAAGAATGGAAGAAGCTAAATCTAAAATGGATTCTCCATCTCTGCCTTATGTGAACGTCGATTCTTCTCTCCGAGCTCTCGCCGGTCAAGCTGAAGGTTTCGGCCGCTCTGACATCAGCAGTCTTCACGGTCCACTTTATCACGTTACTACTTTGGAAGGTCAGTTTATTCCTGGTTTCTCTATCTCTACAGTTCAATTGAAGCATGATAATGTTTGATCTGAATCTCTGGATAGTTTATTATGATTTCATAACGATTTCTTCTTCTGTTTATTACGGAAATTGAACTCTATTGTTATTTGTGAATAATTTAATCATTCCATTGACACATTTATGGCTTACTCTGCTTGTTAGTAGCTTAATAGCATTAGAATTGATAATCCACCATTGAAGTTGTATATATTAGGCACAAACTTTATGATATCTACAGTTGAATTGTATAATATTATTTGATCTGAATCTCTGGAGAGTTTATTATGAGTTCATAACGAATTCCTCTTCGGTTTGTTACAGAAATTGAACAAGGATACTCTAAGAAGGTTTGCAGAAACAGTCTCATTGGATCCAGCAAAACATATGCCGTGGCTTGTTGAAAACATTATTTTTCTTGGTCTTATTGGATTCATCCATGGAGCAGAAGATTGGTATCTTTTTATTTTGTTTCCTTTCAATTACAAATTAGTTTTTTTCCCTTTCTGTCATACCTGATTTTTGGTGTTAAGTTCTGGCTTAATTTTGTTATATTATGAAGTTCCTTCATTTGACAGAGATAAAGTTCATCATTTGTCTCTTCCAATCAATGTAGTTTCTCCATTATTTGGATTTTAGAATGCTTCTGGGCCGATAAGAAGTTATAAGCTTAGATCATGTTTTTAGATGGAATTATGATACTGGAAGCCCTTGATACTTTTTATTTCTCTTATTACATTTTTTTTATTCTTTTAACTTCTGACACTTCCATTAATAGACAAGCATAATAATTATGAATGGATACTGCAATATATTTTTGGAGCAACTTTTCAAGTCAATATTGGTGCCAATTTGAGACAACTCAATGCTGAGATATTGCTTGCCTTGTTCTGGAGGTTGCTGGAGAAATTTTTTACTACGGTTTCATCAGGTTCCTACAAGGTTTGTAGTTTTTTGTTTATTTATTTTCTGTTCTCATCATCTTTGGAACAACCCACATCTATTTACAATTAATAATCACTGCAAAACATGGAATTTCAGGATGATGAGCAGGGTTGGCTGTGTTCACAGGATTTCTGTCTTTTTCTCTTCATCTAAGTCAAAACATGTTTTCCATAAACATCTAAACTTTATAGTCACAAAATTCAAGAATTCCCAAGGCAGATTTTTATCTAGATTTTTCACTGAAGAAGGTTTGTTTTAATGTCATCCCTTTTTATTGCCATCTAATTTGACATTTTTGATATTGTTTATTTTGTTCATGCTTTTGAGTATTTATTGTCTTTTCTATCTTGTTTATCATTACCCTTTACTAAATACTTTTGTGCTTTCATTTATCAGCAAAAATAATTTTGGGACACAATATTTAGAAAAGCTTTATTTGCTAAAGTTTAAGTTACATTCCTTGTATTTTGTATGAGAAGTATATGCAGAACATAGAGTACAGTTGTCCAATTCCTTATATACATAGTATCAGGGTTGCTGCTACTTATTCTGTATTCTGTTTTGTGTATTCACTAACTTTGCTTTCTTATCTATGGTTCATCTTTCTTGGGACAGGTTTTCCATTAACTGTCCAACTGGAAAGCCTTCGCTCTTTCCTGTTTCTTTGTTCTCAATCAGATTAAAGTTTACTTGTCCAACTTCTGGTTCGCTGCTTATTCTTCTGTCTAGTGATATTCAGGTTATACATCTTTTTGGTTGAAGATTTTCATTCCAAGTGTACATTAAATGATTTTGTATTAATGACAAGAATATAATCTTTTCCTTTTTATCCAAATTTATGCATATTATTATCTTCTTTCAGGATGTGCGAGCTGCAGTATCTTATATAATTCATCATTCTTTGTTAAAACTATGACAGGTAAAAGTGGAAAATGGAGTCACTTTCTCGGAGAACTGCTAAGCTTAATGGTTGAATTTAAAGCATTGTTACTATCTGATAGAAATGTGCTTTTCTCGTTTTTTACATCTGTTCTGGGCTGCTCACGCAATAATCTTCTACTGCCAGAAACAATTGGAGAAAGGTCTTTAACTGATTTTATAGTACTTTTTTTGTTCATCTTATACATATTCCAGGCCATTGTATGATCTTTTCCTCTCCGTTATAGTTTTTGGTACTTTGTGCCTATACCATAGAGAGTTGCATGACTTTACTACAATATTTAGTAACCACATCCCATTCTTTTCAGGTTTGAAAAATCTAAAAAGAATCAGATCATGCATTTCATTGTTGGCTTTGCTCTAACCTTCCTTCTTTTGCACTAGTAAGTTGTCAAAGGTTCTTAATTTCTTTTGCTTGTTGTACACTTGTATTACTGTTGTGCTTGAGCATCTATTTTTTTTTATAATTGAGATCTTTGTTAACAAACTTGTGTTCCCCCGCCTCTCCCTTCACTTTACAGCTAAACATCCTTTCTTTTGTCAAAGGAGTGGATGGACAACTCTTACATGTAAAAGATGTTAAAATATTGGCTAGCATTCTTTTGAAAAGGCGCCATGAATATCATATTCAACATGCAGAGTCTTGACAAAAGTTGTTGCATAGAATTTATTGTTTGCATTTATGTAGGTTATTATTATATGGTATTTCAAAGTAGGAAATATAACTAAATTATTATTCTCTGATTGGTAGACCTGTGTTGAATTTGTATCTTCTTCACCTGGTGAATGTGAAGACCTACTATTGGAGGTGCTGTAGGTAAAAGATTTAATACCTCAATTCTTGTAGCTACAAAGTCCATTATATATTTTTCTCTTGATAACTGTTTTTCATTAACAGCAGGGTGAGCCAGCCTCTAAAGATCCAGCTGTTTTGCTGCCTTTCATAACTGTCTTGAGGAGTCTCACTAACTCATTTTTTTGGAGCTATGAGTAATAAAAATCAGGTTATTTTTAATTCTTTTCACTGTTTTGTTGAATTGGCTCTAAAAATTCTTTCCCCAAATTTAAAATACTTATGAACCCTCTAGGGAAGCTCAAGTGGCAATGGGTGTTATCTTGGAGACCAATGGTCTCAGGTTGATTCCCACTTGAACTCCCTAATCATATAAAACCTCAAAAACTTATTTCTTTGGATGTCACTGGATTCTCAATACCCGAGTAATGCTACTTGCTATTTAGAAGTGGTCAATAGTTTTCTCTTTATGTGTTTAGAGGTGGTTGTTGAGCCAAAGCAGATTCCTCCTTTTCAGAATGAATTGATTAACTCATTGACTGCCTCTTTGATTGACTCCTCAACTAAGGAGGATGATACATCAATTGATACATAACTGTTATGATTTCTTTGTCATCAAACAATAAGTTTTCCTATTTGTCAAGCCAAATATGTTTTTTCTTACAGTTATGCTTAAGTCAGATGATGAAGTTGAGAATGTGATTGCAAAAGTACAGAATGGAATGGCTGAAAAAGGTTCAATGCTTTTACGAATCTTAAATGACTTAATGACTATTTTGCTGTTATTTGTATAAAAGTTTAATGAAATTTGTGTTTGACAGATGTGGTTGCAGGTCAAAAGAAAATTGTTTCAGAGGTCGTTGATGTGAAGGTGGGAAGACTTGTCTATCTCTTTCAAAGTTTGGTACCAACTGTGGAGATCTTTTATTTTTTTATTATTAATTATGTTTTGTTTGTTTTTCCAGCTTTCTGAACTTAACTGCAACTTCAAGCAATCTGATTTAACTAAAAACCAGTTAGAAAGTTGTAGATAGATGCATGTAGAGAAGTTGTTAGAAGAATTCAAATAATTTGTATTTTATGAGATAGTTTTGTTGTAAAAATTTATATTAATTTTGTTATAATTAAAAATGTCAATAATTAGTATAAATTAATTTTTTTTGATTATTAATTTAATTTTATAAATATTCAGATAAATTGTAAAAAAAAATTAATATTATAATAAAAAGAATGGTGAAAAATGAAATAGACTTTTAGCAACGCTTAAATTAATGTTACCGACGCTTATTTAAGCGTCGTTATAACTTACGCCCACCCTGCTTCTGGCGACGCAAGAATAAGTGTCGGTAATATTTTTAGCGACGCTTTTAAGGGTTGGCAGAAGCCTTTTTAAGCGTTGCCAAAAGTGTTTTTTGTTGTAGTGTATTCTAAATGATTTTAACAACTTTATTTATTATCTTTTATTTTTTAAGCACGTTAGTAAATCGAATTATAGCTTTATAAAATGGTTTTACATTAAGGTGTAAATAATTTTATATGATAATTAACTGCATATATTTCAATTATCAAGAATTAAAAGTCGTAATTCCGGCATATATTTCATTTTATAAGCATGAAAAGTCGTAATGAAAAGTCGTATTTGAAATGATTATAACACTTTTAACCATGTAACCCCATGGGAAGATCCCTAGTCCGTTGCTTAGCACGTGTTAAGAGGACACGCAACTATATAGGGGGACCGGAGTGACTCGAGGTTCGATGGTTTCAACCTTGGTTTGCGTGTCAGACAACTTTATAAAGTAAAACATTACTTTTAAAGATTTTTAATAGTACCTAACAATTTTTAAAATTAATTATGTAAAAATAATTAATTTTATTCAAATTTTAATAATATGGGGATTTGTTATAATCAAATGACGATTTGATTCGAAATCCGATTTAAATTAATTAAACACAATTAATTTAAGAAAATACTATTTATTTGAAGATAGAGTCGTCAATTGATTTTAGAAAAAATCAATAAAAATGTATATGTGTACAAACGTATTTTATACTAGAGTTTCATTTTTGATTCAAAGTTTGGTGATACTTGGGAAAGAGATTTCATGCTTCATCCTCCGTACCTGTCTGAAGACGGTCTATACTTATAAAATTGGCTTTTAAAAATTGGTTGTATAACGTTTTGAGTTTTTAACCAATTATTCTTTTGGACCTAGTCATGTTTCTATGTTTTAGCGTTATTTAAAATATTGAAACATCAATATTTAAATGTTGGTACCTGTTGCAGATAATAACTAGGGTGTAATACCTAAAGAATATCAATCATTTTTAAAGGCATTAAGGTTTAGAAATAAATACCAAACAAGCCCTTGCTGAAATATTTTTGTGGAAATCCCCTCTTCTAGCCTATCGGCAATAAGATGTGGATACTAACCCTAAGTTCCTAGGTTCGAGCCCGTCAGACGGAAAGTTCTGCGTCTGGTTAAATGGTTAAGTCTGTTTGCGGGTTACATACTCAATCCCGTTGTCCCATTTTTTATTCCAAAAAAAAGAAATATTTTTTTGGAAATATTCCAAAATATTTAAAATGCATTTTCTATTTTTTCGAGATTTTTAAAAAATGATTTGGAGTCACATAATTAAAAAAATAATTTTAGATTTTAAAAAGTGAACCCAAATAGGCCTTATGATTGGAGTCCTAGTGCTTGAGTCCATTTTTGTCGATCGGAGTCTAAAGACCCTCCTCGGTCTAGGCTCGGGAGCTTACAGTTTGAGTACCAGAGTCACTCGGTCGAGATGCTAAGGATGCTTGATCCTTAGCTGATCTTACCGGTCTAGGTATAAAAACTAATCGGTCCTAGACATGCATGGGCTAGGTTTCTCGGTCGAGGTGTATAAACCTCTTAGTTTTGGGTTAGCTTTAGGCTCCTCGGTCCTTGTTCTCGGGAGTCTCAGTCCAATGTCTAAGATTCTCGGTCCTAGGTTTAGATTTCTCGATTGTAGGTCTTTGGAGTCTCGGCCTCAGGTCAGACCTTTCAGTCATAGGTTCGAATTCTATTGGTCCTAGGTGAGAATCCTTGGTCGTATCTCTCGGTCATAGCTCAAGAACATCGGTCATAAGTCTCGGTCATAACTCAAAAATACTGGTTTTAGATTTCAGTCCTGGTTTATTTTTTATTGGTCCTTGGTCTCGGTCCGGTCCGAGGATTCTCGGTCGTAGGCTCACAGGCATCGGTCCACAAGAACAAAAGGATCTGATTTTTTTAAATTCATTTTTTTAGCTTTGATTCTTTGATCTAAGAGATTGAGTAGCTTCACAAAACTCCTAGGAACATGTTGATCATCATCTCAAGGTATGAATCAACCTAAATGATGATCAATTTGTTCGAAACAATTTTTATCAAAAATTGAGTTTTTGATTTTAAAACTATTTTGAAGTGAAATGAGCTATCCAATAGTTTCCTTATAACACATATATTTTATTGGTATCAAAACAAGAACACTGACTGTTCGTTTTGACCAATTCAAGAAATAAAAAATTTCATTTTATTTTGAAAAAAATGATTTTGATCAAACATGATCGGGATGGATCAAACATGATCCAAATGATTTCCCAACATCATTACAATTATGTTGGGAAACTTTCTGATCTGTGATTCGATCGAATTAACCCAAGAACATTAAACCTGTTTTTTGGATTTTTTAAAATTCAAATTTGGGTTTTTGTTTATTAGATCGATTCATCGATTCTATCCTATCCAGATAGTTTCTAAATGATCATAGTATCAATATATAATCATAAAAACACATAAACAACAAGCATAAAAGCTTCTGAAATTTGAAATATAAAAATTTCAAATTCAAATTGTGAATATGAATTTTAGGATGATATGAACCTTACCAAGGATTGAAGAACACTCCTTGATCCTTATGGAAGTTTTATGGATATGGAGATCCGAGCTTCCAAGCCTTAAATAGAAATTTTGAAAAATCCGAAAGCTTCAAGCTTTAATGGCGTATTTTGAATTTTTTCGATTTAAAAGGGTTGTGTTGGTTGGTTGTCTTCAGAATGACTTGAGGAGGGTATTTATACTACTCCTAAGTTGGTTGGAAGAGCATAGTGGCTTGAATCAGCCAAAATACATTTAATGTATTTTGGCTGTTCATTAGTCAACTCACCGGAGTAGGTAGTGACGATGCCTACAGTTGTAGGGAGAATGATCACCATCATAGGTTGATCATTATGGCTTATGAATCAGTCAAAACCATCCATAATTGTATGAGTTCCAAAAAGCCAAAATTGATTTGTGTTCTTCATTCTTATCCTCGAGGCTTATGAAGCGCGCAATGAAGAAGAAGACCGAAGGATGAAACAATGTCGTTTCGTGCTTATTCTATCATTCCGTCTACGTTCCGTCCAATGCTGTTAGCATTTGGGAATTTTCAGCTAACAGGGTTGACGTCCCGTTAGTTTATTCGGTACTTTTCGGTAGGGGTGAGCAAATGGGTAAAACCAATCCGTTTTGTTCGATCCGTATTAAATCTAAACTAAATTTATCCAATCCGTAATCCAAACCATTTTACTAATTAATACGGATCGAATACGAATTGGATTGAAAATGGTTTGGATAATCCAAACTAAAAAATATTTATATATATCAACTTGAAATTAGTCAACATTTTTTTTTAAATTCGATTTTTTTTATTATTATTAAATTTGAATTTAAAAAAAATATAATTATAAAAAAATAAAAATAAATACCATTGTCAAAGTGATGATAAGTAAAATATATATTATATTGAGATGAAATTTTATTTAAAGAAAAATAAATTAAAAAAATATATTTTTATTTAGATAGTCTGAATAATTTGGATAATCCTAATCCAATCTGATCCGATCTCAATCCAATCTGAAATATCCAATCCGATTTAGTATTTAGAATTCGGATTGGATTGGATTTCAGATTAATCCACCCAATGCTCACACCTACTTTTCGGTACGCGTTTCCTTCTGCTACAACGAGCTACGTTGAGCGCTCTAGCGCGTTGGATGAGATTTGAGCGTCCATCCGATGAACGCGGTTCCTACTACACTGAATTAAGCTGTTTTTAGCTACCTGATTACAAATTAAAATTTTATTTTAAAACCTTAAGGGTTTGTTTGAAATTGATTTTTCTTTCACCCTTTTGGCTTTAATTTTGATCTTTTTAAATACACAAAATATTAAAATAAATATGAAAATATTTTTATCAATTTTATATATTTTTTTGGTATATTTTTAGGATTTAAATAAATAATTCTTTTAGGTGAATTGGATAAAAAATTCACTCTTAATTATTTATTTTTGTCCTTTAATTTTCTAAAATTATTTTGAGACATTATGGGTACAACATTTATCCCAAATAATTTATTTATTATTTTAGTCTCAACTCTTAATTAATTTGATTAATTAACACATTATTTAATCATAAGTAATTGTTTTAAATAGGTTTTTGGCCATGGGGTTAATTATTTTGATCTTATTTATTTAAAAATATTTCAATATAATTATTTTATTATTATAAATTGGGATGTAAATTTTTAGTGTTTATAGAGTGTCCCTTTCGAATCGAGTTTGAATACAACAAGCCGGTTTTTAAAAACACTAATTCGAGCCTGACATCTAACACTAAATTATCTAGTCCAATTTATCACGAGAGAGTTAGGAAAGATGGAGCTTGTAGTGTGTTGTCGTTGGAGTGACTTGCTGATGCTGTGTGTAGCAATTGTCGAGGTACTTCCTAACATTAATTTAGGGAAATCCTTTCTTTGATGTCTTAATCCTGACAAGGATGATTCTTGAAAACCTGTTTTTACAAAACTTGACAAAGCATCCGTAAAATCCATGAAGTAAGGGTAATCATAGGTATTTGAAATATAAATTCCTATCTGGCATAAACATCAACAAATGATTCATGTTTTAGCCATGTATAAATGGCTAAGGATTTATGCTAAGGGATATGCAGGAAACATAAAAGTTTTAATAACGTTTCATGTGGGTTACTAACAAGTAACATCTTAGGGGTGATCATAAATATATAATCATGGTATTTTTCATGTTTATTGCGGAAGTTAATAAACTTTCCGTGAAGATGACTCGTAGGTGAGGTTAGGAATGATCATGGTGCTACGCACATATAGACTTTTGTATCAAGACTTGTGAAACATAACATTATTGGGGTACCTATCGTGAGATAGGATTTCGAACGAAACCAATAACAAAAGAATATCAAAGAATAGTAACTTCATTGGGTACCTACCATGAGATAGGAATTGGAACGTAACCTTGGGAGATTATCCATCCGAAGATAGGATTTGAACATGATTATAAACAAATAATCCATGTGCTTGTCAAAAAACAAGGCTTAAGTACCTATCGAGAGATAGGGTTTGGGAAACCTATTAGAATGATAGGGTTCTGTCTGAGTACCTATCAAGAGATTGGATTTTCTTGAGTGTGCAATCAAGAGATGGGATTTGGTTACTTATCGAGTGATGGGTTTTGTTCGAGGACCTATCGAGTGATAGGGTTTGAAGTTTAGAATGGATCATGTATAAATGATCATCGTGCTTGTTAAATAACAAGGCTTACTACTTACCAAGAGATATGGAAATTGGAGATACTTGTTTAAATAATAAGGTTTGATTACCTATCGAGGGATAAGGTTTGATGAGGATCATGTACGAATGATCGCTGTACTTGTTGATAAATAAGGCTTACTACTTACCAAGAAAGATGGAAATTGGAGATACTTGTTTAAATAACAGGGTATGTACATATTGGAAATTGGAGATACTGATCGAGTGATAGAGTTTGATCGGGATCATGTACGAATGCTTGCTGTGCTTGTTGACAAACAAGGCTTACTAATTTTATGACTTGGGATATGTACATATTGAAAAGTAGGTTTAACCGGATACCTATCAAGAAATAAGGTTTGTTTGAGTACCTATGCGAGTAATAGGGTTTAGAAGACCTATTCGAGCTATAAGGTTTATTTAAGGACCTATTGAGTAATAGAATTTGGATTACCTGTTTAGGTAACAGGGTTTCAACATACCTATTCAAGTGATAGGGTATGGATTACCTGTTTGGGTAACAGGGTTTCGGTTGGGGAAGATTGTGTATAAACGATCGTTTATGCTTGGGATAGATAAGGCTTAGGCCTTGTTCTTGTAAGATTTTTAATTTAATCTCCACAAAATCAATTTTCAAATCAATTACTTCTTATTAATCATATCACTTAAAATAATTTCCAAAAGACTAAAATACCCTTTTAATTTTAAATTTATATTTTACATACTAAATATTTTAATAAAAATATATTCTTTTCATTTCATTTATTTTTTTTACAAAGGCCTAGTTTGTTTTATATTTTACTGTATTGATTAGTTTAATAAAAAATAATATTATAATTAGTTTATTAATTATTTTATCATTCTTTGGTCACAGACAACCTTATCTCTAAGATGGGACTTCCCGACTACAGAGAAAAAAAAAGAAATGCATCTCAATTTTATTTATTTTATTGAATAAATTCGTATAAATAAATTTAAAATCAAACAAAATTTTATTATTAGCACTTTATTTATTTATTTTATTTTTGATTGTACAAGAATAATATTATAAAACAAAATAGTAAATGTTAAGATTCATTAATGCAACAATAAATTTGTGTGGTAATTTCATCTCGAAAAATATTCATGGTAATTGCTTCAATATACCTTTCATCTTCCTCGTCTTCAATGTATGGTCATTAGTAGTCCCAGTTAGGCGGAGTACCTTTACGCTTACTACTCTCCCCCTTCGAGATGTCCTCTGTGTGAGATTCTATCGTCAATATTCCTTTATTTCGATGTCTATCAAAATTAATGAGAATTTCTTCGGATAAAATTATGTAATCCTCAGTTGCATTAATAATCCTCGAAGAGAACCCGAATAAAATATTATGTGCCATTTGTTTTTCCAAATCCCAAAAGTTCTCTCAATCACATATCTGATGGACGAGTGTTGTTTATTGAACGCCTCTTTTGCATTATATGATTGTTGTTGTTGTGATGAAAATTGATGCGGGTGATATGAGTACAACGATATGGTCCCATGTAATCATCCATGTTTTTATAGCCTACATTAACTAGGTAATATTTACCTACCAAAATAATACATAAGTTTTGTTGCATATTTTATTTCAAAATTAAAACAATGAAGTGAATAATATACTTGGTATTGGATACGAAAATCCATATATTAGATTATTTTGAATTTTGTTAAGGACCGATGAATCGTGCATAGAACCCTCAACACCAACGACAAAATATGTAAATAACATATTCTGGTCACATATCCGCTATGACGTTTGTAGTTATATAACCAGTTCGACCACGCCAAATTAGTGACTCACTTGCCTCAGGATGTACTCGTACATGAGTGCCATCAATAGCACCAATACAATTCTATTAAAGATAAGACATGAAATGATTTTTTATTAATAATATATAAAACAAAGGACCTAATATTATTAAACGTGGAAAATAAAAAAAATACTTACCTTAAATAATTTTTGATTGTTAGTTGTGATGAACTTAACATGTACTTGTGTTTAATCAATGGGTTGCATCTCATTTGTGTATAGTTGTATTAATGATTTTAATACTTTTGATACTATTTTAGACATCGTAGACTTCGAATGACAAAAAAAAAGATGCCCAACGCTACCATACTTCCACCATGGACAAAAATACTAAAGTGATTAATACTTCCTCTTCAATTGAAATTTTACGTCCACCAACTAAATTGTAATGTGTTACACAATGATTTATCACTCGTCTAACAAATTCACAATTCATTTTTATAGTGCGAAAACATGAACTATCATTATTCATTAAGACTTGTACAATTTCAACACTACGAGTGGAAGGATCTTTAGGTAAATGTTGAACTTGCTCATTTAGTAAATAATATTCCGCAAACGTTGTAAAATAAATTGTGACCAAATATTTTACAAAATCATCATCAGATAAAGTATTCGTGTCAATTTCATCTAAATTGTTCATTTTTTCTAATTTTGTAAAACAACTCAGAAATACTAATAATTAAAAAAAGACCTGAAAAAAAAACTCAACAAAGAAGAGAGAGATGTGTTATGATTTGTGTAGAGGAAAATATGGCTATAAAAGATAGACGAATTTATGTTTTTTTATATGTAAAAACTCAATTATTGTTTTTAATTTGTCCATAAGATAAAACAATGTATGTACTTGTTATTGTTTATCCATTGGATAAAATTTTAAATATACATATTATCTAAAGAGGAGTGATAGAGAGAGGGAATTTTGTGAGGGAATGACTTGGCATCACCTTCATTGGTTGGAAGGTGTAAAAGTAGGAGGAAAGAGAGAAATTATTTGATTTTTTCAGCGAATAAGATTATGCCAAGTCATTCCCTCACCAAATTCCCTCACCAAATTCCCTCACCTAATCATTTCTCTTATCTAAATTATTATGTACTTTTGGTCCATAGGATTAAACAATGTATGCACTTACATTGGATAACATTTTAAATGTACATATTATCTCAATTATTATGTACTTTTGGTCCATAAGATAAAATGATGTATGTCCTTATTGTTGCTTGTTCATGGGATTCAATGATGTATGTACTTATTTGTTATTTGTTAATAAAATAAGGTGATGTCTGTACTAAAAAATAAATTGGGCAAACTAATGTTATTATTTGGGTAAAAGAATATTATCATGAAGATAAAAACATGATTAAAAATATGTATTAAAAATATGTATTATACGTATATATTTGATGAATAAATAACTTGTGAATTGAGTTTTTATTTATTTAATTTTATTAGTCATTTAATATATCATCATTAATTTTTTATAAATCAATTTCAAATAATCATACTCTAACATAACATAAAATACTGCTTAAAGTAACTCATCTTCATTTAATAAAATAAGCATACACCTTAACTTTACACTAATAAAGGTCATCACAAAAATAAAAATGATATTATAGTTTATAAATACAAAAGTATAATTAGAACATATATCACAAAAATAAGTCATAAGTTTCAAAAACTACAAGAGAGAACTATGAAATCAATGTTGAGTTGGTGGAAAATTCAGGTCATCAAGTCCAATGTTTGAGTGATTTTGTGCGTAAGTTGAGTGAACAATATTTGCAACTTTAAGCTCGTGCTTGATCCAACTCCATCTTTGTTCATTATTTTTAAACTCTAAGAAAGTTTCAATAAAATTAGAATTCACTGCAAAAAAATGAGATATGTGATTGAAGGTTTTAGACCCACGTTGAAGGCATAGTTGTCCAAGTAGAATATCTAAACATTTTTTTATTGGAGTAGGTGAAATTATTGAAGGAGAGGACATTGAATCGGAATCTGGCCGGCAATATTGTGGCAACGATTGTTGTTGCATTTTTTTATTCCTATCTAGGAGATGTACAAATACTTTTTCAAGTCTTTTTATTGGGGATCTTTTTTGGTTATTACTCCTCCTAGATGAACACATTGCCTTTTTTTTTACCACTAGACATGAAAATAGTTCTGTTGCTTCAACACGAATTCCGTCTTGAGGGTCAATGAATTGATTTTCTAATGACTTATCGGAGTCACCTGATCCCTCTTCGACAATAGATGTAAATGGAAGAGGTTCAAAAGGAGAGCGCATATAATTACCATTTGCACGGTCACCATAAAAAAGACGTTCCAACAAAGCATAGTCTAGAATTGTCTTTCCTTTATATTGATACAAAACTTTTTTTATTTTCCTAGAAAGAAATACCAAAAATATTAAAATATAAAAAATTACATATCCAAGAAATGTTTAATCCAAAAATAATTACCCGAACATAATCCCACCAACTATCGCTCGCATCAATCATATTCCGTATCGGATCCCATCTTAGGCAAGTTTGGAGTGTAGCCCATCGTAATTTAGACCAAAGATTTTTTTAGTACGAAAGTGGTTCTTGAATTACTCTTTTGTATGATATAACATATATTTATCCCAAAATACCTTAATCAAGACCTTGTACGTTAGATTGGTTGGCCATGACTGTCCAACTAACATTTTTTTTCTCCATACATAATATTTTAAGAAAAATGTAGCCTTTTCTGGAGATGAATCCCACATTGCAAGGTTTGATTTTTTAACACCTGATGGTTTCCAAAGTGACATCTTAATACAAACAATGAAATAGTTCATATTTAACCTAAACAAAAATAATAATAATGCAGTTTATCTAAATAATGAATATCAACAAATATATTCAACAAATATATTAATGAAAAATATACAATGAATCTATCGTAAAATTTGAGCAATTAGTTTTGTTTTTAAATTTTTAGAATTATTTAATTTTAATATAAACAGTACACAAAATATAATTTATTTCAACATAAAAGAAATATTTTAATTTCAAAATCCCAACAGACCCGATCATGTGTTTTCATTCATCAAAGGGGGTTTTATCTCAAGAAGAACCGCATATAAAGAAACATTTAGAAACCCTTAATTCTTCATTTTAACCTGTTTGTAATTTGAAACAGATGAAAGAAGAAATGATTAGTGATTAAATCTTCAATTAGAAACGTATGGTAGAAAAGGATGAAAGACGAAAGATTGTGGTGAGTAAAACCTTCAATACAAGGTAAAGTAATTTATAAACCTTTATCATTAATTAAGTAGATTTTATGAAAACGAAAGCTGAAGATACGGCAGATGAAAATGAATGAAAATATAGAGAGACGTCAGTTGCAGCCTTAAGCTATTGAAAAGTCATGAGCCAGCAAGATCTTCAGTAAAGAGTATTGAATGAAAATGGAAGGTAATAGTGTTAAAAATGAATGAAAAGAGGGAGAGACTTTAGATGAATCTAGAAAATTGTAATGAATGATACATAGAGTGAGAAACGTCAGATGAAAAATTGGGGAATGGAAAAGGAAGAGAAGAAAAACTGTATAATGAATGAATGTACCGGAGAATGGGAAAGAAAGAGAAAGGGTAAATGGGGGAAAAATAAAAATAATTTTTTTAATATTAAATTAGTACCGTACGAATGTTTTTAATAATTAGTTTGGGTTATTTCAAAAACTCGAATCCGAACGACGCCTTAAAAGATTTATCAAAAGATAAAGCTGGGTCGATAATCTTTTGATTGTATTGATGTTGCGAGAGGGAGTACATATCATGTGATAGGGTTTGTTGGCAGAATCGTATATAAACGATGTCTCGATATATTAACAAATATAGTTTATTGACGAAATCGTGTATGAACAATGTCTCGCACATATCAACATATAGGGTTTCTACTGGAATCATGTACAAATGGTGTCCATGCTAGTTGACAAACAAAGCTTATGAAGGAATCATGTACAAACGATTTCTCGTACCTATCAACAGATATAGTTTTTAACAGAATCATATACAAATGATGTCTCGACCTATTGACAAATAAGGTTTATGGACGGAATCGTTTACAAATGATTTCTCGCACCTATCAATAAATAGAGTTTCTAACGGAATCGTGTATGAACGATTTCTCGTACCTATCAACAAATAAGGCTTCTTGACAGAATCATGTACGAAAGATTTCTTGTACCTATCAACAAATAGGGTTTTATGACGAAATCGTGTACAAACGATTTCTCACACATATCAACAGATAAGGGTTCTAACGGAATCGTGTATGAATGATTTCTCCTACCTATCAACAAATAGGGATTCTTGATGGAATCATATATAAATGATGTCTCGACCTATTGACAAATAGAGTTTCTAACGGACTCATGTACAAATAATGTCTTGAGCTATTGACAAATAGGGTTTATTAACAGAACCATATACAAATGATGTTTCGACCTATCGATAAATAGGGTTTACCGACAGAATCGTGTATGAACAATTTCTCGCACCGATCAATAAATAGGGTTTCTAGACAGAAACATATACAAATGATGTCTCGACCTATCGATAAATAAGGTTTATCGAAGGAATTGTGTACGAACGATTTCTCGCACCTATCAACAAATAAGGTTTTTGAGATCTAACTACAATTAGGGTTTAAACGGGATTGTGTACAAACAATCTCACGTACATATCAACATAAAGGGTTTAGGAGACTCGATTTTGCTTATTTTGCTTTTGCAGTATCGGTTTTGGCTCGATGCATTTTAAGGGAATATTTCAACAAAATTCTTGTTTCCTTTTATTTTTCAAACTGTCCTTCGCAGCTATTTAAAATCTGTCAGTCGAAGGTTTCTAGCTTTATTTATGGATAAATTACTCATGCTTTTAGATGAAGAAATATTTTTTTTGTTTCACTAGTTTTTATCCTTGTTTATCTATTTTGTTTCAAGATTGGAATGAACCTTAATCCTTTGGAATCATGACGCTTTCAGATTCAAAATGTATTCGGGGATAGGGTTTGAATATATTTTTTTGTCATTTATGATGATTTTTTTCAACAAAGAATAAGATATGTTTTCCCTATTTTCGAGATATTGGCTATATATTTGATCTCGTGTACAAACAATTATCCATGATCATAACCCTCGAGAAAGACAGTTAATATTTTGACCTTTTGATAAAAGAGTGCAACATATTTTTGGTTGCTTTTCCTTGAACCAAATTTCTTGAAAGTTCAACTAATCGCAAAAATATTTGGGAGAGGCTTTCGACTTTCTGCTTTGGGTTTTCATATACCATTTTCTATTTTTTGTTGGGTCGCGGGTGCATCTGGTAGAATCGGTACATCCATGCCTTTGTCATAGCAATCAAGATTAAGATCATGGGTAGGCCGCGAATGGTGATTTCGATATCTCAACCACTTGAGAATTTTCTTTTTGGGTTCCCGGGGTGTATCTGGTAAATCGATACATTCTACTCTTATAGTAGCAATCAAGACTAGAGTCTGAGTGAGTATGAATGATGATTTTAATACCTCAACCAACATAAGAACATTTTTCAATGTTTTTAGAGATTTTTAGAGTTTTATTTTGGTTCTCTTTTTGACATTTCATTTTTTTGGATTTTCTTACCAAAGCATGAATTTCAAACCTCTCCCTCCCTAATAAAAGTAGTGATGATGTGTCGTTTCCCAATTTGGGGTTCTAGGCCTCGCTTTTATGGGTTTCATTCCAATTCTTTTTCTTCAAAAACCTTCGATAGGGGGTTGCTCTCAAGATAACCGTCTACAAACGAAAAAGTGCTCATAAACGATATGTTTTGAATTGGGTTTATTGTGAAATCCTCGTTTTGTTTGAGAATATCACTCGAAAGGAAGCAATGCTCTTGCATTTCCCCCTACTTGTTTCCTAAAATCTGAAACATCGACTCTAAGATGAGATCAAGGTTTTATTCCTTTCTCAAAAGATTTTCTTTATCTTGAGAAAGGGTTGGGGGGTTTTATTTATATATTTGAAACCGGGCCCACAAACATGCGGGTGGCCTACATAACTTCTCGGTTTATTTTTCTACAAGAGAAGAATTAGGTCTCCGTTGTTTGGACCTTGAGTCCTTTGTCCATATTGCAAGTTATACAAAACTTGAGATTGAATTTTGTTGAGATATGTTTCTTTTAAGGTCGAGCTTTAAACCGTTCTATGATGCTTGATATTATACAAAATATATTCTAAGTGTATCAAGATTGATTGACGCAATGAACTCTTCACCTTTTAGATTAGATAGGCGAACAACTCATCTAGAGAGGATTTTTTTAAGTAAGAAGGGTCCTTTCCATTCTGGTCCAAACTTGCCCCTAGATCTAGGAGTTCCCGATTTCATTTGAGAACTAGATCACCTTCTTTGAGGTTTCTAGGTTTCACAAAGCATTTAACCTTTAGTCCTCCATTAAACGCCAATTGGTCATATCAAGATTTGACATAGTCTTCTTCTATGATGTGAATCTCTAAGAGCACTCTTAGAGTTGGAATCTCGATTTCGATGGGTTGTATGACGTCCATACCGTAAACTAGAGAGCAAGGAGTTTCATCCGTCGAAGTTTGAGCAGTTGTACGATATCCCCATAAGGCATATGGAAGCTTCACGTTCTAGTCTTTATACATGCTGATCATCTTCTCGATGATCCTAGTCATGTTTTTGTTTTCCATTTTGACCATACCATTGGTTTGGGGTCTGTAGGGCGATGATTTTTGGTGACTGATCTTGAATTCATCGAGCAATGACAACACATTTCGTTGGAAGTGTCGACCATTGTCTGAAATTAGGGTTTGAGGAACTCCATATCTAGCGATGGTGCTAGTCCGGATGAACATTGCCACTTGAGATGATTTCAAGACTTTATAAGAGGCTACTTCAACCCATTTGGTGAAGTAGTCTATATCAACAAGTATGAACTCGTTTCCATTTGATGCGTGGGAATATATCTTCCCGATTATGTCGATGCCCCATGTGGAAAAGGGTCAGGGGGTGTCATGTTGTAAAGGAGTGAGGCCGATGTATACTTTAGATTAGCAGAGATTTGGTAATAATGAAAACTCCTTACATAACTCACATTCTTTTTCGAGTTTTTGTCAATAATATCCTAGACGAAGTATTTTCTTGGCTAAAGCCATTCCATTCGTGTGTGGGTTACATATCCCTACATGTACTTCTTCCATGATCCTCTTGGATTTAGGAGTATCTATGCAGATCATGTTTTATCCATCAAAAGATCGACGGTAAAGCCTATTAGCAATGAAAGCCTAGTTGATGGAATACTGACGCAATGCCCGTTGTTCCTTAACTCGGAAATGAGAAAGGTATTCTCCATAATCAATGTACTTTTAGAGAGTATCATACTAGGGTTTAACAACATTCTCACAAGAAGTGACTACTCTCGATTCAAAAGCAGGTCGTTGTTTTTGTCGAATTTTCAAAGGTTTGACTTTGATTCCTTCGGGAATTTAAGTCATGACTGCTAAAGTAGCTAGGGCATCCACAAAGCAATTTTGGCTTCTTGGAGCGTGAAAAAATAATACTTGATCGAGTATGCTCATGAGGTTGGTCAAGTGGGTGTGGTAGGATTTAAAATTTTCCCCTTTCACTTCTCACGTGCCATTGACTTGGGATATAACCAGGTTAGAGTCACCAATGATGTCTAGTTTGATTGCACCTTTTTCATATGCCAACTTGAAACTTGAGAGGCATGTATCGTATTTGTTCTCGTTATTGGTGACGAGATATTTGAGTTTTATAGATATTGGGTTGTACGTCCCTTTTAGGTCAATTAACAAAATCCCAATTCTGTATCCTCGCTTTCCGGAAGCTCTCTCAAACATCAATTTCCATGTGTCTGATGTTATACTCATAATTATATCGTCGGGAAATTAGAGTTCATCTTCTGACTCAACAATGATGGGTTAGTTAGCAAGGAAGTCCGCAACAACGCTTCATTTGATACACTTTTGTACCGTATAGACTATGTCGTATTTGGATAACATCATCCATTTGTCTAATCTTGGTGATAAAAGAGTTTGTTGGAACAAGAAAATGATCGGGTCTAGTCATGATACCAACTTGATGGGGTGGGCTTGCATGTAGTGTCTCAACCTTTTGGTGACCAATGCTAAGGCCCAACAGATTTTCTTAGTTGGAGTGTAATTAAGTTCACACTCAATCATTCATTTACTAATGTAGTACACATCCGTTTCGAGTTTATCCTCGTTTTCTTAAGCCAACAGGATTCCTATAACTGTGTCTGTCACAGTAAGGTATAGGATAAGAGGATTATCGGCTCGAGGCGACATGAGTTTGAGAGGAGATTTTATGTAATCCTTAATTATGTCAAAGGCTAGTTGACAATCTTCATCAAATACGAATTTTTGATCTTTCTTCAGCAACTTACACAACGAATCACATGTCATAGAAAACTTATTAATGAATTGGCTAATTAATTGGATTATACCCAAAAATCCACGGACCTCTCTTTCGTTTTGAAGGATCGGCATAACCGTGATTGCTTCAATCTTAGAGGGATCAACTTCGATTCCCCTTTGTGTGATTAAGAAGCCTAGAATTTTATCAGTTGTGACTCTAAAGGTGTATTTGTTCGGGTTGAGTCATAGCTGATATTTCCTGATTCGTTGTAAGAATTTTCTAAGGTTTAAGACATGTCCTTCTCGGTCATTTGATTTGACAATCATGCCTTCAACATATACTTCCACTTCTTTGTGGATCATGTCGTGAAGGATTATAGTGGCTGCCCTTTGGTAGGTAACTCATGTGTTCTTAAGACTGAAAGACATGAATCTATATAAGAAGGTTCATACTTCTATTATAAACATGGTCTTTTCCCAGTCTTGTGGGACGATCAGGATTTAGTTGTATCTTGAGAATCCGTCCATGAATAATAACAATTCATGATCGGCGGCATGATCGACCATTATATCGATGTGTGGTAGTGGGAAATTGTATTTAGGGCTGGCCTTGTTCAGATCCCAACAATCTTCACACACACACGTAATCTTCCGTCTTTCTTCAAGATAGGGACTACATTGGCAATCCAGGTAGGATATTCCACTACCTCGAGAAATCCAATTTCGAGTTGCTTTCGGACTTCTTCCCGGATTTTATTCACGACTTCCTCTTTCATCTGTCTAAGCTTTTGCTTCACAGGCTTAGCGTCAGGATATAGAGGAATATGATGTCATGTGATATTTGAATCGATGCCTAGCATGTCTTTTTATGACTAGGCAAAGTCGTCTTTGTTGGCTTTCAGCAACTCAACAATCTCCAAACATTCTTGGGGGTTTAAACTTTGGTCAATTAGTACGATTTGAGGATCATTGGCCGTGTTTAGATTGATTTCGATTGTCTTTTCCGCGATGGAGACAATCTCATCCTCAGTTTCTAAGAAGTGTTTGGTTTCGAAGTTCAAGTTAGAGTAAAAGGATATATCATTTTTACTCATAGATTCGAAATCTACTTCGTTTATTATATCGAGAGATTTATTACATGTAAGTAAAGATGATCCAACAAGATCATTATTCATGAGTTTCTTACAATGTATTGTATTTAAAAACTCTTTACACATAAGAGGAGAAAGAGTTATATTTTTATCGATCACAGTATCGATGGATGAAAGGGAGTCGATTTATTGAGGACCGAGAGAGTTAGATTCTAGAGATAGAGCAACTTTTCTGAGAATCCAAGCCAAGTTTTGAATGGCGTCGTTCCAATAGTCAATTCATTTCCTTCGGAAAGGATTGGACATATCTCGAACCCACTTAGTTCAACTTCAAGGGTGTCACTATGAGTAGACCCTATGACCGTTGTGGTGTCTATCACACCATTGACTGTGATAACTTGGTCGTTGGTGATGAACTTGAGCTTTTGGTGTAAGGTGGAGGCTAAAATCTTGGTTTGATGAAGCCATGGTCTTCCTAAGATCAAGTTATAGGAAGGCTTCATTTTGATGACACAAAAGTCAATCTGGAATGGGATGCCGACTACTTGGATGGTGCACTTAAAACAACCCATTATTTCGCAACGAGAGCTGTCGAAACCTTTGATACACAGGTCAGATGAAATGATCTTGTCTCGGGATACACCTATATTCTTAAGAGTCCTCCAAGGATATATTTTGAGAGTAGATCCATTTTCTATCAAGCCCATTGGAACAATCTTTTCCTCCATTTGTACAGAAATGTAGAGGGCTTTATCATGATTTGTTTCGGCTGAGGGAAGATCCTTGTCTTCGAAGCCAATCATGTTATGTTGCGAGCTAGCGGATATGATCCCTACTAGCTCTTCAAGGATAGTGTTGACAAAGACGTTAGCCTTTCTTAACTCATTGATGACTTTTTCTATGCTCGATAGATTATATAAGGATTTCCCAAATATAAATATTAGCATTTGTCCTATTCAATTGATTGAGGAAATTATCTCATAGGTTAAGAGATCTAGGCTCATCCTCCCTTCTAGTTCCAAGAGGAAGCTGAGAGGTAGATGGAACATTGGCTAGTGTGGTTTTGAAACTAGGTTGAAAATCTGTTCCACCACGCTTAGTTGCAATATCAATTAGGGCATAGATGTAGGCAGTCGTGTTTGACTTCCACCATTCATAAGTCTCTCCGGAGAAGGCTTTAGACTTCTTTTTGGGCCAGGGATCGATCATATTGTTCTCTAGTTCAGTTTTATGGATCAGGTCTAATAACACATTGTAGTCAAAAGATGCTTCATTAGTGGTAAGCATGTTGACCTTATGATCTAGTAACGGATTCTTGCTATTTTTGGCTTGATGATCACGTTTTGATCGATCAAGTCTTGGAACAGGTGTTTGAGTGTGCTGCAACTGTCGGTAGTGTGGATTTTTTCTTGGTGATAGTCACAACAAGCATTCTCATACTTTCCCAAGAAATGTTTGTCTATTCTTAGAGAAAGTGGTTTGACGAGATCCTTTTCTTGAAGGATCTTCATCACTTGACTTAAAGGCATCCATAGGCCGTCAAAGACTCTAGGAGGTTTAGGAGCCTATGGAGGTGTGCTCTTGGTATGAGTAATTGCATCTACTTTGGGCATTAGAAACTTACTTAGGCATGCCTTTTACGTGATTGCTCCTGCCAGACAGTAGTTACCTAATGCACTTGTGTATTTTCCTTTCTTGGGAAACAAATTAAGGTGCGATAGGTTTGATTTCTTTTCCCTATTTTTCTTCGTTCTCGGTAGCATCATCAAGGTTAATGCCAGGTTTTAGCAATTTTTTCATTGTTTGAAAAGTTTTGACGACGAGTCCAATAGAATATCTCAGAAGGGAATCGATTTCCTCGGCAACAGCTTTCCATCATTCGATAAACACAAAGAATTTCTCAATTTCCCCTTGTTTGATCTTCTTCAACCTCTTTTCTGGTCGTTCGAGGTTGAGATGCATTAAAAACAGTTAGTTCTTCTATGCTCTATAGATATACTATCTTTTGCTGGCGATACCAGCGCAGAGAAGCATCATCAAGATACTAAGGGAATAAATGGAGAACAATTGGTTCTCTGAGTCGCAATGGGTCATTGCGGAATAATACATTTTGAAAAAGACAGATGGATCGCTTTTTCCTATGTACTTAGAGAGAGATGGAATTTTGACGCCTACCAGAATAATTGCTCATTCGGTAGTTTTTATAGAGTCTTTCCAGTCATGATGTTCTTTAGTGTTTTTTCCTTTAGCTATCTTGTTTAGCTGAGCTTGCATTTTTACCTATATTGATTGAACTTGAGCCATTTGGCATTCATATTATGTTAGTGGTGGTTGATCAGCTGTTGGAATTTGTTTTTCCTGTGAAACCAAGGGGTTAATTACTTCCTCATATTGTACTCGTGTAGTTTGGTCGATATCTTTTTCGGATTTTTCATAAAGAGACTTCTTCTTAAGCTTTTTGACCAGGGGGCGAGGGTTAATGGGAGTGAACATAACATGAATTGTCTGGCTATGAAAACGAGGAGAATTAGGGATCTTCTGAGATGTAGATGGAATTTGCTGATTAGCTAAAGAAGCTTGATCAACGCGAGTTGCTCCGTTACATGTTGTAGAGTTCCCTTCATTTCTCTAAACTCGGTCGTTGAGACCGATTCAGGTACGGAGGGTTCATCGGCCATCTACTGGCATACAAAACGTCCGTTATTTAGATCTTTTTTTCTTGAGGTCGTGTTGGCTTGTCAAAGTCGTGGACTGTTGTGAAGAGAAAGATGTGAGGGTTTGCAGATGTATCAAAGTACAAATGCAATGCATATGCATATAAATGAATCTTAAATAATGATCATCTCTTTTTGTGATTTGATTAAACAAACATAGAGTTCTATATAAACATACTCGCAAAGTTTGTTACAGATAAGACTCTCTTGTTCATATTTTACAAAGAAAGTCTAAAAGAGAAAAAAATTGTGATTATAGACTAGTAGTTCTATTGTAGCCTATTCCTGCACTATAAACTTCCTCCTCTTCGTCCTTCTTGGACCTCTCGTATTCTTATAGAATGACGGTGAGGTAATTCTTTTTCTCTTTTAGAATACCCATTTGAGAAGCATTGTGCCATTTCTCGAGGTATCTCATATGAGTCTTGTGATCGATTGACATGTTTATAACGACGACGTTTCCCATGTAAAGGGACATAAAATCACGACCAAACTGTTTGTAGAGGTTGTGAGTGTAATAGAACGTAATCCATTCTAAACCCATAAGCATGATCATGGGTATGTCGTCCATCGTGTATGTCATTCTCTTAATGGGGTACATGGGAGCAAATCCCTGACTTCGTCGTCACTTTCTACGAGTGGTCTAGGCGAAGCTTTATTCATTCTTTGATATTGAAGAGAGGGAGATGATACGTCTCTAGGACATACTGGTGGTAGGTGCCCAAGCTTGTCAAGCAACCAGATGTAAAGAACTAGAGTGGACCTCTTTTTCTCATAGAAGAGGTTAAGAACGAGTTGTTCAAACTCATTAGAGTTTCATCCAAAATGATACCTAAGGGGTCTTTGTTTTCCCTACGCATGAGGTATACTACTTTCAGGATTTTGGAAGATGGATTATCATCTACCGGGGCTATGAAGAAATGAGCCAGAAAGACTATCATTGTTATCAAGGAGGATCCCATAGTTAGAGGGACTTGTCCATTCCTAATTTCCATTTTTGTCCATTTCTAGAAGTCAATGACATTGTTTTTGAGGATTGTTTCGGATGTTATTTTGGTATATTTGTATTCCTCTTGCAAGAGCTTCCTCAGAGACATGTATTCTATACTTGGTTTTAGGTGTATAACATTGTTGTTGTCCATCATAAGGATAGCTCGAAATTCTTCTATGGTTGGGCACATGGCCCTTTCTCCCATATAATAAACTTGTCTTGTATGGACCTACCTTCTTTGCATTTGCATCATAAAGGTGATGTTTATCTTAAAGTTTGTAAACTTCATGATGGGGGTTAGTCTGTAAATCCCATGGTTCCACTCGTTTTCATAGAAGTTTTCAACCCATGGGATCAATCGACATCCGTTAGCATGGATATCGCCTGTGATTGGAAATTCGAAACATTTACAAACATGCGTCTGTTTTGAAGGGAAGGAACATGCTAAAAAATCTCACTTAGACTACACATGTATACACATAATACATATATAATAGCCACATAAGGGTTGTATTGACAAGGTCTTTTGGTTGTCTAGGCACGATAAACAAACGACTTGGTGATAGTAACCATATTTTTTATTCTAAGGGTAGAATGTGTAAGAGAGTCTCATTCACTAATAGTGGAAAGGGTAAATCCCCGCCATAAACTAGGGAATATCAACTCCATTGGGAATTTACCCCAACCTTCACAATGCCTGCGTCCTATCGAACGACTCATCGCCAAAGGATGGGTCGATCCCTGCTTCTTAGTTTTTCCTTTCGCAACATCACTCGGTTTGTAACAAGTTTGTCATTCCACATTGAAAATCTTTGAACGTAAGTATAGAAGTACCGATCCCAGTTGAGTACTTCTTTGCAAGAAGAGGGTGATGTACCATTTACACATAAATGATAAAAACTTTAAATAGGGATAAAACATATGCGTCTTTTAAAGTGTTGTACCTTGTTAGACAAGTTTATTAAGTGTGAAAACGTGATACAAACATTTTAAAAGCCAAGTTTATATTTTTGAGTAAAATATTTTAAGTCACTTATAGAGTCGCCAAAAAGATGTAACCCCTAGGAAGATCCCTGGTTCGTAGCTTAGCACATGTTTGGAGGACATATGGAAATACGGGGGAACCCGGGGTATCTCAAAGTTCGATGGGCTCAACTTTGGTTTTCATGTCAGACATCTTTATAAAATAAAATATTATTTTTAAACATTTTGATAGTAACTGGAAGCTTTTAAAATTAATTATATAAAATAATTAATTTTCAAATTTTAATAATTTAGGGATTTGTTATAATCAAATGACGATTTGATTTGAAATCCAGTCTAAATTAATTAAACATAATTAGTTTAAGAAAAGATTATTTATTTGAAGATAATGTCGCCAATTGATTTTAGAAAAATCAATAAAAATGTATACGTGTACAAACGTATTTTATACTAGAGTTTCGTTTTTAGTTTGAAGTTTGGTGATAGTCGGGAAAGGGTTTTCACGCTTCATCCTCCGTACCCGTCCAAAGACAGTCACTACTTATAAAGTTGGCTTTTAAAAATTGGTTATACAACGTTTTGAATTTTTAACCAATTATTCTTCTAGGTCTAGTCATGCTTCTAGGTTTTAGTGTTATTTAAAATATTGAAACATCGATATTTAAACGATGGTACCTATTGTGAATGATAAGTAGGGTGGAATACCTAAAGAATATCATTCATTTTTAAAGACATTAGGATTTAGAAATAAACACCAAACAAACCCTTGTTGAAATATTTTGTGGAAATATCTCAAAATATTTAAAATGCATTTCTAATTTTTCGGGATTTTTAGAAAATGATTTGAAGTCCCAAAATTATAAAAATAATTTTGGATTTTGAAAAAATTGGAATCAAACGAGCCTTAGGACCGGAGTCCTAGTGATTGGGTTCGATTTTATCGATCGGGATCTAGAGACTCTCGTTTTGGGCTCGGGAGCTCTCGGTCTGAGTACTAGAGTCTCTCGATCGAGATGCTAAGGATGCTCGGTCCTTAGCTGATCTTACTAGTCTATGTATAAAAACCTATCGGTCTTGGATTAGCATGGGGCTAGTTTTCTCGGTCGAGTTATATAAACCTCTTGGTCTAGGGTTAGCTTTGGGCTTAGTTCCTAGGGCCTTGGTCTCAGAAATCTCGGTCCCAGGTTTAGGATTCTCGGTCGCGGTTCCTAGGAGTCTCGGTCCTAGATGAGAATACTCGGTTGAATTTCTTAGTCCTGGCTCATGAACATCGATCATATTTCTTGGTCCTAACTCAAGAACACCGGCTTTATGTCTCGGTCCTGGATTATTTTATCGGTCATTGTCTCGGTCTGGACCGAGGACTCTTTGTCATATCTCTCGGTCTTAGGCTCACAAGCCTCGATTCTCAATAACACAAGGATCTGATTTTTTTAATTTATTTTTTAGCTCTAATTTTTTGATCTAAGAACTTGGATAGTTTCACAATCTCTCAGGAATATATTGTTCATCATTTCAAGGTATGAATCAACTTGGATGATGATCAATTTGTTCAAAACAGTTTTTGATCAAAAATTGGGTTTTTGATTTTAAAGTTGTTTTAAAATGAAAGAAGTTCAATAGCTTCCTTATAACACATATATTTGATTGTTATCAAAACAAGAACACTACCTATTCGTTTTGACCAATTCAAGAAATCAATTTTTTTATTTTATTTTGAAAATTTTGATTTTGATCAAACATGATCGGGATGAATCAAACATGATCCAAATGATTTCCCAACATCATTACAATCATGTTGGGAAGCTTTCTGGGCTATGATTAGATCGAATTAACCCAAGAACAGCGAACCCATTTTTTTGATTTTTTGAAATTCAAATTTGTGTTTTTGTTTATTTGATTGATTCATCGATCCTATCATATCCAGATAGTTTCTAAATGATCCTAAGATCAATATTCAATCATAAACACATAAATAGTAAACATACAAGCTTCTGAAATTTGAAATATAAAATTTCAAATTCAAACTATGAATATGAATTTAAGGATGATTGGAACGTTACCAAGGATTGAAGAACACTCCGTGATCTTTATGGAAGCTTTCTGGATGCACAGATCCGAGCTTCCAAGCCTTAAACAGAAATTTTGAAAAATCCGAAGCTTCAAGCTTTAAAAGCGGATTTTGAATTTCTTCGATTTAAGAGGGTTGTTTTGGTTAGTTGTCTACGGAATAATTTGAGGACGGTATTTATACTACTCTTAAGTCAGTTGGGGGAGCCTACAACCAAAATACATTTAATGTATTTTTGTTGCTCTTTAGTCTACTCGTTGGAGTAACTAGTGACGAGACCTACGGTTGTAGGGAGAATGATCATCATTGTAGGGTGATCATTCTGGCTTTTGAATTAGTTAAAACCATCAACAAATGGCTAAGCTCCAAAAAGCCAAAATTGATTTGTACTCTTCATGCTTATCCTCGCGGCGTCGCGATGAAGAAGAAGACCGGAGGATGAAACGACGTCGTTTCGTGACTATTCTGGTGTTCCATCCGCACTTTGTCAAGCGTCGTTGGCGTATGGGCGTTTTTGGCTTTGGGGTTGACGTCTCGTTAGTTGATTCAGTGCTCCTCGGCACGCGCTTCCTTCTGCTACAATGGGCTACGCGGAGCGCGTTGGATGAAATTGAGCGTTCATCCGATGGACGTGGTTCCTACTGCATTGGATTTAGTTGTTATCGGCTACACCCAATTACAGATTTAATTTTTATTTTAAAACCTTAAGGGTTTGTTTGAAATTGATTTTTTTCATCATTTTGGATTTAATTTTAATCTTTTAAAATACACAAAATATTAAAATATATATGGAAAATATTTACCATTTTTATTTTGTACATTTTTAGGATTAAAATAAATAATTCTTTTAGGATTTAAAATATATATGGCAAATACATTTTTATTTTGTACATTTTTTAAAATTCACTCTTAATTATTTATTTTTGTCCTTTAATTTTTCTAAAATTATTTTGAGACATTATGGGTACAACATTAATCCCAAATAATTTTAATTTTTTATTTTGCCCTTAATTCTTAATTATTTTGATTAATTAACACATTAATTAAATATAATTAATTCTTTTAAAAAGGTTTTTGGCAATGTGGTTAATTATTTTGATCTTATTTATTTAAAAATAATTATTTTAATATTATAAATTGGGATGTAAATTTTTAGTGCTTACAAACCATTTCTCAAAATGTATTATACAAATGCGATATTACAAAAAAGTCAATTACTATCACAATGTTCATACAATGGAGTTTCAATCAAGTATTTGAGAAAGTTGAGAAGATGTTGGGTCAAATTATTTTGACTAAGTGTTGAAATAGTTTGACTATTGGAATTTTGATGATGAATGGATTATATATGCGTCTAACTGCTTTTTATGCACGTGTATCGAAATCAGATTTTATAAGACTTGGTTTTAATGAGGCTCATTAGACCTATTTGGTATTATATGCATGGTATTAGACATGCAGTCTAACTCGTGGAGTTAGACGTGCAATCTAATGGATTTGTAATTAGACGTGTAGTCTAACTCGTGGAGTTAGACGTGCAGTCTAACTCGTGGAGTTAGACGTGTAGTCTAACTCGTGGAGTTAGACGTGCAGTCTAATGGATCCGTAATTAGACGTGCAGTCTAACTCGTGGAGTTAGACGTGCAGTCTAACTCGTGGAGTTAGACGTGCAGTCTAATGGATCGGTAATTAGACGTGCAGTCTAACTCGTGGATTTAGACGTGCAGTCTAACTCGTGGAGTTAGACGTGCAGTCTAACTCGTGGAGTTAGACGTGCAGTCTAACTCGTGGAGTTAGACGTGCAGTCTAACTCGTGGAGTTAGACGTGCAGTCTAACTCGTGGAGTTAGACGTGTAGTCTAATGGAACCGTAATTAGACATGCAGTCTAACTCATGGAGTTAGACGTATAGTCTAATGAATTGTGAAAGTTAGACGTGTAGTCTAACTCCTTCAGACTAGTCTGAAGTAGAACCGTAATTAGACGTGCAGTCTAATGGAAAGAGAAAGTTAGACGTGCAGTCTAACTCCTTCAGATTAGTCTGAAGTGATTGTAATTAGACGTAAGTCTAATCCCATTAGACCTGGTGGTCTAATGGATTCTGTTATTAGACGGGGACGCTTGATTTTATTAGACGAGGTCGTCTAATTGAAATACGTCTAATGCTATGCTTAAGCAGATTGCTTGAAGCTAGCACCCGCCTGCCCACGTGCTATAGCTGTACGCTACTCCTGCTCCACATTCTAGTAAAGATCAGTACGACAGCCAGATGCAACCAATTAACTAATGACACGTAAGCGAATATCCTTCCCACTACTTGTTTTGCAGGTATATCTCTGAAGAATATTCGGCGCACTACCTGTTGTGTACGGCCACGATCCTTGTATTCAGAGTCTGCTGTGTACTATGAAGGCGTTCCAATGGAAGAGTGCCACGTATCATTATGAAGATTCGACCGTTGGTACCTGTTCATATTTAAAGATTCTTAAGGACAACGGAAGAACAGTTAGAACTTAGAGCGAACAAGCCTGAATCAAGAGAGGGAAATTAATCTTTTGAACTTTGAAATCGTTAGTTGCTTTCCTGAGTATACTGTGTGTTAATCAAGAAAGAGTTAGAATCAAAAACATCCTTTATCTAAGTGATATTCTTCATCTTGTAAGTTGAACAGAGTGTGTTCTGTTCAACAGTGAGCTAAGTGTGTGCAAACTATATTTGATTCAAATCATAACATAGTGAATTCTTCCGGTGGTTGGAAGAAAGGGTGACGTAGGAGAGTTTGCTCCAAACATCCATAAACAAACTGTTGTGTCTTTTCATTTTTGTCATCCTTTCATTCTTCATCTTAAGCTTCAAACCTAAGTAAACATTTTCGCACTTGATTCTGTTTCAAGTGTTTACAAGGGTTTGCGTAGAATATAAAGTGAATTAAATCCCTAAAAAGATTTCTTTCAAACAGTTTTTCATAAGCCTTCATCAATCTCCAGACCCCCGTCTCTATTGATTAAGCCGATCCTATCAATTGGTATCAAATCAAGGTTTTCTATTCACAAACTCAAAGATCCTGAATCATGTCTATCATCAATGAGATTCCTATTCTGTCAAGAGATAACTGTGAATATTGGATGATGAGAATGCAAGCTCACTTGGCTGTTTTTTGATTGTGATATGTGGAGCGTCATTACAGATGGCCCCATAAAGATTTCGAAGCCAAGAAGTGAGTGGACTACTGAAGACAAGATGACCAACAACCTGGATAATGTTGCTAGGAACATTTTGTATCGGTCAATCAACATGAACGTTTTCTATGAAATCAAGTCATGTTCATCTGCTAAAGAGATATTGGATAAACTTACTCAGATCTATGGTAGAAACGTTCAAGCAAAGAAGGATCAGAAAGTTTTGATGTGTGTTGAAAACAAATACAAATGGGCTGATAGCGACTCAGAGGAGTCTCCTGCTGAAAGAGAGACTGAAGTTGTTACATGTTTGATGGTAGATGACCAATCCAAGGTAAAAGATGTCTCTATCCCAGAATTTACAAACGAAGAGTTAACTTATGCACTCAATGAAATGGCCATTGAGTACAAAAAGTTAACTAATTCTTTTTACGAAATGAAAGTAAAATATGAATAAACTGTTCTTTCTTCTAACAAAGAATCTGAATAAAATATTTTTGACGAAAACATAGCAGAGATCTCATCTGAGAATGAGATGCTCAGAGAACAGATTCAAATTATTTCATCTGAAAACAAGAGGTTAAACTATGTTGTTAGTGCATGGACAAGGTCCGGAGATGCTGTCAAACATCAGATCAGGATGTTAAAACCTGCTGGATCTAGATCCGGTCTAGGATTTGACAGCAATGATCCTAACCTGTCCTACAAAACGTCAAACTTAGCAAATGACAAACTTAAGCCAATAAAATTTGTTAAAGGGAGTTTGACTGATAGTGAATCTGATCTTATTCACGAAGAAGTAGCTTTCAAAAATGAAATAACTCATGTTCTGCCGACTGTTAGCTGGATGAAAAATAAGTTAGAAGCAGCCAACAAGTCTAGCAATCTAAAACCTGACTCAAAGTCAAGGAGTTTTAAAAGAAAGTCTTCTTCAAAAGCTAAGGGATCAGTGGCTAGCAGAAAGTCATCTACCAAGTCAAAAACATACGCATTAATCACAACACAAAATGGGAAATCCATCAGAATAACTCAAATATGGATTCCTAAGGGACTGATTGACCGAGGACCTAATTAAAAGTGGGTACCAAAAGATTGTAAATATTTATCTATGTAGGTACAAATAAACGATGGGCTGGAGGAATCTGTATGGTATCTTGATAACGGATGTTCCAAGCATATGATAGGAAACAAACGGCTTCTTACTGATATAATAGATTGCTCTGGACCTAAGATTACCTTTGGTGACAACAAGAAGGGTAAGACCATGGGTAAGGGTAAGATTATACATGGTAACCTAACCATTAATGACGTGCTACTTGTAGACAATCTGTGCTATAACTTGATTAGTATTAGTCAGTTATGCGATAATGGTTTGTCAGTAGATTTTCAGACTCATGCATGTCTAGTTAAAGACCAAGACGGAAATACTTTGTTAATAGGTAGTAGCGTAGGAAACTCATACAAAATGAATTGGCAAAAAGAATCTCCTGATCCTATGTGCATGATTGCCAAAAATGACCAGAAATAGTTATGGCATAAAAGGTTAAATCATCTGAATTTCAAAACCATTAACAACATCTGTTCAAACAACTTAGTTATGGGATTACCTAAATTACAGTTTGCTAAGGACAAGGTATGTCCTGCTTGCCAATTAGGTAAACATGGCAGATCATCGTTCAAAAGTAAAGGGAAATCTCAATCCAGCCGTTGCCTAGAACTGTTACATATGGATCTGTTTGGTCCAATTCCTGTAAAAAGTTTAGGAGGAATGAGATTTTGCCCTAATTGTTATTGATGATTTTTCTCGATTTACATGGGTTGCATTTTTGCCATCAAATGATAAAACTGCTGAAAACTTGATTAAAATATTTAAAAGAATTCAGAATCAGAAATCGTTGAATATTACATGCATTAGAAGTGATCAGGGAACTAAGTTCACTAACAGATACCTATCATCTTATCTCGAGGAGACTGTAATTAGGCACAAGTTGTCTAGCGCCAGAACTCTACAGCAAAACGGCATTGCTGAGAGAAGAGTGAGGACTCTGAAGGAAGTCGCGAGATCTATGCTAGCTGAATCAGACGTGCCTCAAAGGTTCTGGGCAGAAGCTATAAGCACAACTTACTATACACAAAATCGGTCAATAATCAACAAACGTTTTGATAAAACTCCCTATGAACTGTATTATGGGAGAATTCTCACAGTTTCTTATTTTAAGATATTTGGGTGTAAATGTTTTATTCATAACAATAGAAAGGTTTATCTGACCGCTTTTGATGTTAAAGCAGATGAGGGATTCATGTTGGGATATTCGTCAGTAAGCAAGGCTTACATAATATACAACAAAAGAACACAGACAGTTGAGGAATCCCTCCATGTAGTTTATGATGAGCCTGTTGAGAGCAAATCCATTGAACCCATTGATCTTGCTAACAGACTAAAAGCGACAAGTCTTGAGTCTGTGAGTGAAGAAGAAGAAAATGTGGACAAGCGGATTGCCTTGTCTGATCCAGTGGCTGATCCGGTTGAGGTTCAACCAGACGTACAAAATCCTGTTCAACAAGATGTTGAGAGTTTAGATGTCGCGGAGTCACCCGTTCAGACGACCAACCCCCTTAGATCCAACTTCAGATGGAACAGAAATCATCCACCAAAATTGATCATCGGAAATTCCCTCTCTCCTCGAAGGACAAGACGTCAACTGATGAATGAAATGGCCAATTCTGCATTTATTTCTCAGATTGAACCCAAGAAAATTGGTGAACCTGTAGTTGATCCAGATTGGATCAATGTTATGCAAGAGAAGTTAAACCAATTTGTGAGAAATAAAGTGTGGCATCTTATCCCTAGACCAACTGATAAGTCAGTTATTTGAACAAGATGGGTCTTTAGAAATAAGTTCAGTGAAGATGATTTAGTCATTAGAAACAAAGCTCGTTTAGTTCTCAAGGATACAGACAGGAGGAAGGTATCGATTTTGATGAGTCTTTTGCACCTGTAGCAAGACTTGAGGCAATTAGAATCTTCCTAGCATATGCATCATTTAAGAACTTTAAGGTCTTTCAAATGGATGTAAAAAGTGCATTTTTAAATAGGAAATTGAGTGAAGAAGTATATGTTGAGCAACCCCCTGGGTTTGTAGATCATGTGTTACCTAATCATGTTTATAAGCTTGATAAAGCATTGTATGGTCTGAAACAAGCTCCTAGAGCTTGGTATGACACTTTAACTGAATTTTTGTTTGATCATGATTTTGTTATTAGAACTGTGGATAAAACCTTGTTTAGATTCACTAAAGACTCTCATATTCTACTTGTTCAAATATATGTTGATGACATTATTTTCGGTTCAACTAACCCCAAACTATGTGAGAAATTTTCTAAGCTGATGCAGGACAGATTTGAAATGAGCATGATTGGAGAATTAACATTCTTCCTTGGGCTTCAAGTCCGTCAGTTAGAAGAAGGGACCCTCATCAATCATGCCAAATACACCAAAGAAATGCTAAAGAAGTTTGGAATGGAGAACTGTTCTGCTGCAGCTACTCCAATGAGCTCCTCTAGTAATCTGGATAAAGATGAAGGTGGCCAAAGAGTCGATGTAACAGCATATAGAGGACTCATCGGATCCTTGCTATATGTGACTGCTAGCAGGCCAAACATTCAGTTTGTCGTTGGAGTTTGTGGCAGATTTCAGGACAATCCTAAACTTTCTCACTTTACTTCTGCTAAACGTATTCTTAAATACTTAAAGGGAACTCAAAATGTGGGACTATGGTATCCGAAGGATTCCAGTTTCAATTTGACCAGTTTCTTAGATGCAGATTATGCAGGGTGCAAAATTGATAGAAAAAGTACGAGTGAAACTTGTCAGTTCCTTGGAGATCATTTAATCTCATGGTTCAGCAAGAAGCAGACGTCAGTTGCCACGTCTACAGCAGAAGCAGAGTATCTTGCAGCTGGTAGTTGTTGCTCTCAGCTCTTGTAGATTCAACAACAGCTCAGGGACTATGGGATTGAGGCTGAAGAATCTCCAATTTTCTACGACAACACTAGTGCTATCGCAATCACTTACAATCCAGTTCTGCATTCTCGGACAAAGAATATTGAAATCAGGCATCATTTTATCCGAGAACACGTCAATCAGAAGCAGATTCGTCTTGAATATGTTCCCACAGATCAACAAATGGCAGACATCTTCACGAAGCCTTTGCCCGAAGCTAAGTTCTCTTATTTTAGAAACATTTTAGGTCTTGTTGATCTTTATTGATGTGATTATGTGCATAAATTGAGGGGGAACGTATTGTTCAAAACGTAACTGAACAGACATGAAAAACAGAGGTCTTAATACGTCCTAAAGATTAGGGGTTTGAAAAACACAACTACTTAGACGTACGTCTACTCTAGCAGTTTAATCTTCCTTTGGAATATTTGTCTTGGTTTGTTAACCTGCGTGGTTAGACGCATACGTCTAATAGATGTTAGACGTTCTTACGTCATGAGCAAGTGGTTGCTCACGTCTAAATAGACACACGTGGTGCACGTGGTGTTCCTGCATAATTAGACGTATACGTCTAATAGATGGATTTCCAAATAGAAGTTGAAAATGTGAAAAGGAGAATAAACGTCTAACTACTCGTGTAATTGGACCTTTCATCTTCTAGCCATTCGGACAACTGTCTTTTGATTATGTATCTGCTCATGTACTTATTCCCGCCAAAAATCAAATCAGTCATTCCTCAAAAGGATTGAAGACACATGTCTCTCAATACATAAAGAATTACTAATATTTATGATAACTTTAGTCTGTACATTTAGTATTAACTGTGCGTTTTCATGGTTAATATTAAATGTTGCATCCCTTGGGAACAGATTTCTGAATTTTTGACGGTAGATATGATCATTGCATATTAACTACACTATAGGTTTTAATATTTAATGTGTGATATTACTCAAATGGCTGAGTACTTCAAAATCCGTGTCTCTCTCTAGAATTTGAATTGTCTAGTTCTTGTTCACATAGACGAAATGTCTTTCTTCTCTCCAAAATCTCTTCAAGTGGATTTCAGATCTGTATGCACATTGAAATCTCCTAGAATGCACAAAATGTTGGAGTCATTGAAAGCTTCAGGCTGCGAAAGTTCCTCACCCCTCATCATATCTATCATGAACAGTTGGTTCGTGAATTCTTCGAAATAGCCGGTTTCTATCAGGACAAAATTATTGCTGGGATTGGTATGGACAAGATGATTTGTATCTCCGAAAGTTCGTTCGGTATGTTCTTCCAACTTCCCAATGTAGGTATTCATGAGTTTTCACCCTCTCCTCCTGAAATTATGTTCACAATGATGAAAGTATTCTCTGATTCTCCCCATATGATTATTCACGGGAAGAAAAGCTTCCTGAAAGATGAATTTGCTCTTCTTAGCGACATCATCTCAAAATCTCTTCTCTCCAAAGAATCTTCTTACAAGTATTGTACTAAAGTTTTTGAGATTATGGTGGCTATCACTAAAGGTGTGCCCGTCAACTAGACAAGCTTCCTCTTCAGAAACCTTGTCAGAATGATCTGCGCCCGGAAGACTATCTTTGGATTTGACGGTCCTCTTGGCGCTTTCCTCTGCTTCCTTCTCAATGAACCCGGTAAAAGTTATCATCTTCCTTCCAAAACTCTGAACAACCAGAAGGTTGTTGAATATGTTTTTAGGGTGAAGAGGCTCAAGTGTAAGAAAAGGAAAAGAGATGTCTCCAACCCTCCTCTAACCGCAGTCTTAGAGACTTCTTAGGTTGAAGACTATCCTTTCCAGAAAAATGATAAAGGAAGAAGAAGAAGAGGAAGAAAATTTATGTTGATGTTGTTCTTGTTTTGAACTTATTATGCTATTTTTGGAAAATGTTTTGTTTGTTTCCTCTGTAAACATTCTTGAATATATGCTTTACTTGTTAATGGTATTTTGTGTTTATGAAGTTAATTTTCTGAATGATGCATGCTGTGGATAAACAGGAGTTTATTTATATGATAAATATTTAAGCTGTCGTATATGCAGGTTTTTAATATCATCATCAAAAATGGGGAAATTGTTGGGTCAAATTATTTTGACTAAGTGTTGAAATAGTTTGACTATTGAATTTTGATGATGAATGGATTATATATGCGTCTAACTGTTTTTGATGCAGGTGTATCGAAATCAGATTTTATAAGACTTGGTTCTAATGAGGCTCGTTAGACCGATTTGGTATTAGATGCATGGTATTAGACATGCAGTCTAACTCGTGGAGTTAGACGTGCAGTCTAATGAATTCGTAATTAGACGGCAGTCTAACTCGTGGAGTTAGACGTGCAGTCTAACTCGTGGAGTTAGACGTGCAGTCTAATGGATCCGTAATTAGACGTGCAGTCTAACTCGTGGAGTTAGACATGCAGTTTAATAGATCAGTAATTAGACGTGCAGTCTAACTCGTGGAGTTAGACGTGCAGTCTAATGGAACCGTAATTAGACATGCAGTCTAACTCATGGAGTTAGACGTGTAGTCTAATGAATTGTGAAAGTTAGACGTGTAGTCTAACTCCTTCAGACTAGTCTGAAGTAGAACTGTAATTAGACGTGCAGTCTAACTCCTTCAGATTAGTCTGAAGTGATTGTAATTAGACGTAAGTCTAATCTCATTAGACTAGGTGGTCTAATGGATTCTGTTATTAGACGGGGACGCTTGATTTCATTAGACAAGGTCGTCTAATTGAAATACGTCTAATGCTATGCTTAAACAGATTGCTTGAAGCTAGCACCCGCCTACCCACGTGCTATAGTTGTACGCTACTCTTGCTCCACTTTCTAGTGAAGATCAGTACGACAACCAGATGCAACCAATTAACTAATGACACGTAAGCGAATATCCTTCCCACTACTTGTTTTGCAGGTATATCTCTGAAGAATATTCGGCGCACTACATGTTGTGTACGGCCACGATCCTTGTATTCAGAGTCTGCTGTGTACTATGGAGGCGTTCCAATGGAAGAGTTCCACGTATCATTATGAAGATTCGACCGTTGGTACCTGTTCATATTTAAAGATTCTTAAGGACAACGGAAGAACATCTAGAACTTAGAGCGAACAAGCCTGAATCAAGAGAGGGAAATTAATCTTTTGAACTTTGAAATTGTTAGCTGCTTTCCTGAGTATACTGTGTGTTAATCAAGAAAGAGTTAGAATCAAAAACATCCTTTAGCTAATTGATATTCTTCATCTTGTAAGTTGAACAGAGTGTGTTCTGTTCAACAGTGAGCTAAGTGTGTGCAAACTATATTTGATTCAAATCATATCATAGTGAATCCTTCCGGTGGTTGGAAGAAAGGTGACGTAGGAGAGTTTGCTCCGAACATCCATAAACAAACTGCTGTGTCTTTTCATTTCTGGCATCCTCTCATTCTTCATCTTAAGCTTCAAACCTAAGTAAACATTTCCGCACTTAATTCTGTTTCAAGTGTTTACAAGGGTTTGCGTAGAATAGAAAGTGAATTAAATCCCTAACAAGATTTCTTTCAAACAGTTTTTCATAAGCCTTCATCAATCACCAGACCCCGTCTCTATTGATTAAGCTGATCCTATCAGAAGACAAAACTGCTATAAATGAATTGTCTTTAATGCTCAAACTATCATTTCAATGCTTGTAAAATAATCCATATAGCAATTCGATTGTCGACTTATATGAGACAGATTTCTTTAAATCAAGTCCTTCAAAAAGATGTTGCTACTAGTTTGGCTCGACATGACCAGACTTGTCCCATCTTCTCTCCGTCTTAAAAACACTCCACATGGACAAGTTTTTATCTTCTTAAAGCACTAAAATTTTCAAGATCTACACCTTTCTAGTTTACCTTCCTACTGTCATGTCTATTATTTGCTATCTTTTTAGTAATTAATGATTTTGATCACATTAACTATCTCAAATCGAATCATAATTGACGTGATTGATATTAACTTCACTAGTCTATGATGTTTTAGATTAAATGTTTAGTGCTTACATGAAAAGAAAAAAATGAGAGAATACATGTCATCTCACGCATGTATTGCATTACTCCATTATATGTTCTCTTATTTTCTTTGAAACTGTATCCATAATTATAAGCAATGTTGCAAAATATGATAAGGCCGAAGCATGAAAGAACCATCCATATAATAATAACATATCATACTAATGTCATATTCATTACAAACAAGATTGTAGTATGAGTGAGTCTTAACAAAAACCAATTCTCAAGCTATGACTAATTTTAGAAAGTTATGAAGGAAGAGCAATGATGTTGCTGTTTTGTTTTAGGATTTTAAAGATAGATTGTCACATAAGAAATCATGGCTCCTATCTTCTTTCTAATTCCAGTTACTTGGTGAAGAGTAGGTACATTTGAAATGCGTTACCTCATATTTTTATAAACCAGTTCATATTAAAAACAAAGCATTATTTTCATATATGTTATCGATTTTCTTGTTCATATAATGATTTAAATACTATGAAAGAAACAAACTATAATATAAAAATAAACTTATATTGGATCAAATTGTATGAAGCTGGAGAGATGGTCTGAAAAATTAAACCTGCTAAGCAAACCAAAAGAAACAGCCTAGATATGGTTTAAGCTTTGGAACATCCCAACACACATGTACAATGCAGAAGCTTTAAGTCACTTTACAAGTTTATTGGGAAAACCATTATACATGGACCCAATTACAGAAGGAGTAGAACAACTTACCTTTGCTAGAATAAGCATGGAAGTGCATCCTCGAAGTACGCTGCCAAAGAACATGACGGTAGTTGACAGGAAAGGAAAGTCTACAATCATGGAAATCTCATATGAATGGAGGCCAAACAGGTGTGTTTTCTGTGATACTTTTCAACATGCTAGTACTAAATGTGAAAAAGCAGTTGAGGAAGAGAATAAAATCCTAAAAGCCCAAGAAGAAGAAAAGCAGAAAAATGAAACGGAAGAATCAAGAATCAAAGAGAATATTGGGGAAGTTAAAGAAAATCAGCGAGGAAAAAATACAGAGGAAGAAATCAAGGAAGAATCAGAGAAGGAAGAAAGTAATGATGTAGAGGAAGAAAGTAAGGTAGAATTAAATAATGAAGAAATCAACGAAACTGATGAAATAGGGGATACTGAAGAAGATAAACCTAAAGACAATGAAGATGAAGAGGCAGAAGATGAAATCAAAGATACAATAGAGAAGAAAAATACCGAGGAAACCAAGGTTGTTGATCCTCAAACACGTAAAACTGAAATTGAGAAAAGTAGTGACAAAAGCCCTGAAATCCTGAAGAAGAATACATTTTATTATGTTAGTACGAGTTCATATAGAGGAAGATTAAACAATAAGAGTAGACAAACATCATCATCAGCTTCAATTCAATCTCCCTTCATGAAGAACGCAAGAATAATGGGATGTGGAAGAAGACAATATGATCAAAAGGTGGATATGGAGACAATATAGGTTGGGATAGCTAGATTGTAGTCTTTGTTCATTATAATTTGTGTTTTGTAATGTGATTTGACTGCCACCATTCAGAAACTTTTGGGTCTTTTGTTTGTCATCTTACAATTAAAATTAGGGTTTGTCTAGTTTTGATTATTTACCCCTCCCACTTTTGGGTCTTTTAATGAAATGGTGTTAAACCGTTTTCCAAAAAAAATAAACTAGGGCTTTGTCCTTAAGAATATAAAAATTTTCGACGACAATGAGAGTTTTATTTCTCTTCACGAAATTGGATCAGGACTCGAAGGTACAAATATGGAGTAATTTCGTACTGTTTTGTTTCAAAAGAGCTAGAAAGAAGAGTCACGTTGAGAGAAACACTTTTGCGTTGAAAAAGAGAAATCTACGGACGGGATGAATTGCAGCGAACAAGAAAGTTTTTTTTTAGCAATTTTGTTTATTTTTATTTTTTCTCTCTACATCTAACGTGGCATGCCTTAATCATTTCTCTATTTTAAAAATTGATGATGTCTCCTTTCAGCCAAGTAACTTCTCAGTGTTACACATAATCCAAAATAAGAATGTCCATAATAAAATAGACATTTGAATAGGTAGATGCAACATAAGATCACTAATTTGACGGCGAGATATTGTTGATGTCGATTTATTTGTGCAATTAACAAAAGAGAGGTCGCAACAACTACGACATAATATCAAAAGAGTTTGAGAAAAAAAAGTGAGGTTGAGAGACGGCGCAACGACCAACGACAACGACCAACGACATGATTGATTCTTGATTAAATAATGAGGCACAAAACTCTCCAACAACCAACATGGTGATGATTGTTTCTTGACTAAATAATGAGGTAGAGAGCCATGACAAAAAATAACAACTGCAATAAATTTTCGAAACTATAATATTCGAAAGAAAATATCAAAACATATTATATAAAGCCCAACATAAGTGCATAAAATAATGTGTCTCAACCGAGTTACAATTTCATTAACCTTCTCTAATATTGCAGAATTTATTAGATATTAAAACTCTCCGACCATTACTATTTCGATAATTACAGAGACATCAAAATATTGTGAATCAACATCTTCAAGAACAAACTCGCTCTGATACCATGTTAAAAATTAAGTGGAACTAGAAAAATATTGCATTGAGTAATTTGAGTCTCTTCCTCTATTAGATATGTCACGTCTATTCTAAAGACACTAAATTATATGTATAAAAAATTACTATAATAATATGGTAATGATATAACACAATATCTAAGGTTTTTAATAATATTCTTAAACATAATTAAGAATTGTAAATACTAATTTGGCTAATTGTTGTGGAGATAATATAAATAGCAAATATATAGAATATAAAAAAAGTAGAATATAAAAAAGAGACGAAGTGATTCAAATTATGATACTTTAGTGTACATCTAAAGAATTTTTTTTCTAAATTCTCATTCTCACCGATCCTTCAAAGGTGATCTAGTAGAAATAGTTGACCTAAGAGATTAAAATATCACGAGTTCGATTCCTATTGAAAGTACTTTGAATGGAAGTGGGGTGTCAAGTTAGTACTCCATTTCTTACTCTTACAAAAATCAATAAATTAAAAATATAGAATTAATGACTAATCCAAGAAAAAACATGCTTGCATGAAGGAAGTTTGAGCTTGAATGCAACATCTTTGGCTTTACAGGATTATTAATCATAAATCGAATATCTTTTTTCCTTTTTTTTTGGTAAGGCGGTCCTATGCGAGTTTTTTTTATTATAAAGTAATCAAGTCGATACCAAACATATACTATATTCATTCACAACCTTCTAATAATAATAAGAGATCTTTCCCGTTTAATACATTGTTTCTCATTTTCCGATAACCTCAAATATTTCTTTTGAGTTTGAAAGACATATATCGACGATAATAGTGAGCCGACTATGATCAAGTGTGTAACACTCCGAACTCGATTACTATTACCTTGATGAAATAGAGTACAAATACGTCCATACAAACAAATGAGCCACTACATATTAAACTCAAAGGACACCCATGCAAGTATTTATAGTTTATTATTATTACTTTTACAAAGAATTCATATTTATTGTGATTTTTCGATATCAGATATTTGACTATTTAAGATCGATAAAAGGAATTTATTATGTTAATGAATAAAGGCTTCTTGGAAAACCTAATCCAATTCGCTTGGCCAAGATATTAAAAAAAAAAAAAAAAAGAAAGTTGATAAAGTCTTTTTCTACGTTTGATCCAATGATCATAATGTCAAGTTTATTTATATATGCAAATTATAAATATTAATTGTTTCAAACATTAAATGAAATCAAACATTAGCAAATCTTAATTGATGATATTTTATATTTGAAACATTTAAATATATAATAAATTGTTATTAAATTTTATTTTCTTATTTTAAAAATAATTAAACACTTTAAAAACCATGAAAACAATGTTTTGACCAAGTGTTGAATGTTTCCGACCGTGATCTATAAAAACCCCCCGTCTTGGATCATTCATCATCTATTCTCGTAGCCGTAGTCCCAACAATTTAGGTGGGGTGAGGGGGACTCGGAGATTCTCTCACCGATCGATCGATCGCTCGATCGAACTCACCACTGAATCAGCCAGCCGCGATATACTAGTCGATCGAGTTCTTGATGATCATCTGTTAGTTTTACTACTCAATTTGTTGTGCGCTAGGAAGATTAATTAAGGTAACAATGGCGGAGAACAACGCATCGCCAGCGCCGAATCCTATCCAACCCACCAATTCGATTGAAACCATGTCTCAAAATCAAGCAAACCCTAATAACGTGGCCATGACCGCTGTTTCATCACGTTCGAATATATCTCAATCGCCCGCGAACGATGTGCCGCAAATCTCATCGCCATCTCTCCCACCTCAAGTTCCATCAACGCCATCCCAGCAACAGCAACAACAGCAACAACAGCAACAACAACAATTGATTACATCATCTACTGTCGGTTTGGATTATCAGCAAAAGCCCCAACAACAGCAGCAGTCACAGCAATTGCTACAACAGCAACAGCAACATCAATTTCAGATGCAACAGCAAAACAATTTGTTGACGACCTCGAATTTCCAAATTCAGCCAAACATTCAGAGGTCACCTTCATTGTCTAGAATGAATCAGATGCAGCAACAACAGCAACAGCAGCAACAGCAGCAACAGCAGCAACAGCAACAACAGCAACAACAGCAACAGCAACAACAGCAACAGCAACAACAACAGTTTGCTGGAATGGGTACTTTGAGACAGCAAGCTGGGATATACGGGCAGATGAATTTTGGGGGGAATTCATTATCGCAACAGCAGCAAATTCAACAACAGCAGAACCAGCAACAACAAATGAATGCAGGTAATTTGGGGCGATCGGGTTTGGTAGGACAAAACAGTCAGTTGCCCATGTTATCCGGACCAGCTGCAGCTCAAGCTCAAGCTCAGCTGAATTTGCAGTCTCAACTCCTGACTTCGGTAAGAATTGTTTTGTTAGAGGAGCTATTTTGAATTGAACGTTAACAGTTGTTTCGCGTTATATACTGTTTTCATGAGAACTTCTATACAATTAAGTTATGTACTTTTATTGTTGCAGCCGAGACAAAAAGCTGGGTTAGTACAAGGGTCTCAATTCCTTCCTGGCAATTCATCTGGGCAACAATTGCAAGCAATTGGGATGATGAATCCTCTCAACTTGAGCTCTCAAATTAGACCAAATGGAACCCTACCTTATCCTCAACAAAGGATTCAGGGTCAAATGAGACAGCAGTTATCACAACAAAGTCCACTCACTGCAAATCAGGTATTAATTTATTAGTGTAATTTCACTTTTTTTTTAATTTTAGGGAAATGTATAGTGTTATCGAAAGCTCAAATAGGCTGGGAGCTCAGATGATTTTGGTGGTTATGCATTTTGATGGGTTGGTTTACCACCCTGTTTCTTCCTTATGCTTTTCTATGATCTCCTGTAGCCCCAAGCTACGTTTTGAGTGCTTTGCCTGTAATAACTTATGTGCTTTACATTAGGAAGTCAGTTATAAATGTCAACCATTATTTTTCGTAAATATAATAACTTGCATGGTGTAAATTTCCAAGAACAAAGAACTGCATAAAATGTCAAGCAACATTTTCATCACCCATTATTTGCCCACCAGTGTTCCATAATAGAAGGTCACCTATAAGGGGAAATAAATTGATGACGAGTTAATGCGATGAATGTATATTATGAAGAGGATCTTGATAGAAGATATAGAGAGTTCTAGCGCATTAATAATGAGAGTTCTAGCGCATTAATGATGAGAGTTCACAGTCAAGATTACGATTGCTTATCTTGTTACAGACATGATTTATTTATATTTTTATTACTTTTCCCGTCTCTGTAATTCTCCCACCTAACATTGTTATTTCTTTTACTGTCTTCTTTCCACGTGTTGCATTCTTACCGGCATCTTTCTAAACTCATGGATCACTTCTGCTCATTTTCTGACCGTCGGATTTGACTTTAGAAAACCCTGAAGACACATGCCATATTGGATCATTGTCTCATTAGACTTAAAAATTTACTGCATTTTTTCCTTTAGTGGTAAATGTTTTTACAAAGAGTTGGCTGTTATATAAATCCTACATATCCGACTTGATTCCTTGATGAAACCCTAGTCTGGCCGAGCTAGTCCATGACTTTCTGGTAGGTTTCTCAGGATTTCTCTGAAGAACGGTATGAACATCAAACTTCTGCTTCCAGAAAGAATTACTGTATCTTCTTCTATTACAAAAGAATTAGACACACAGTACTGTGAAATTTGAATTCCTTACGTAAACCTTCTCGTATTTAATAATTTGAAACCTTTTCGATCATCAAATTTTTTATCGCAATGAATTTTCCTTTTCGGTCATCAAATTTTTTCATCGCATTGAATTTTTTCATCAAACCTTTTCTAATTTGATTTTTTTTCATCGCATTGATATTACCGGCTTCGTTGGTTTATAGGAGCGTGTTGAGTTGATTTTTGTAGATGGTGAGTTGAGAATTGGATTACTCTAGAAAATAAGTAAGAAACGAGAATACAAAGCGACTTAATGATTTCTTTAGAGGTGAGGATAGAATTTAATGAACCAGATAGGCTCATTTGAAAATATAATTTAGGGTTTCTATTTATAAATTCAATCTAAACCTCACATATGTGAAACATGTTCTAGTTATTACCAATCCTATCAAAGTTTGTTCAATCTACATTGTGTGCTTGTTCTTACACTTAATTCCTCCTGTGTAGCGAATATCTTTCAATTTTGTTCATAAATGCAGCTTAGATCCTTATGTTTGGACTATGTTTGCCTCCTCCAGGGAAAAACCCTGGTCTCAAAGTACATATATTTATGTTGAAGTTGAATTCATTTCATCTTTTGGGTATATGATGTTTTTTTGGAAAATCACTTTTATACATTTCAGAAACTACAAGCTCAAGGCATTTCAAGAACATCGTTTATGACCCCCCAGCTAACTGCATTGGCTCAGAATGGACAATCGGCTATGATGCCAAACTCACTAGCACAACAACAGTGGTTAAAACAATTCTCAGGAATGTCTGCTCCTAACTCTCCTTCATACAATCTGCAGAGGCAACAACAGGCCGTTCTTCAGCAACAACTTTCTGCTGCATCTCCTCAAGTGCAACAAAATGCCATGAATTTGAATCCACAGCAGTTCTCCCAGCTTGTACAGCAGCAGCAGATGCAATCGCAGATCCATCAGCAACAACAACAGCAGCATCCACAGCAACAGATTTTGAATCAACAACAGCAGCAGTCACCTAGGATGACCATGCCTGCTGTTCAGAAGACTCTAAGTTTGACAGGGTCCCAGCCTGATGCTACTGCTTCTGGGGCAACAACTCCTGGAGGGAGTTCAAGTCAGGGAAATGAAGCAAGTAATCAGTTTCTTGGAAAGAGAAAGATTCAGGATTTGGTTTCCCAGGTCATTTCTAACATCTAAATTATTTGGAAATTCTTATTGTTTCTGTTTTTGTATCTGGATCCGATTCCAGCTTCTACAAAAAAATGTTTTTTTTTTTAGGAAAGGACGAGGAAAGAAAGGTTGTGAACAAATAAATAAAAACAATTACTAACTAGTTACATTTCTCAATTAATACGAAAAAGAAAACACTAGAGAAATTAAAACTTATGCAACAAAACTGGTTAAGCAACATTTTTGAAGCGTCGATACCCCCATTCCATGTAAAGTAACAATTTTTTTAGTGGAGTTGGCAACTTTATTCCATATTCCACTTTGAGTAATTGCACATTCTTGAATCTCCTTCCACACTGCTCCTCATTTCTAGGTCTGGAACAAAAAACTTTTGCATTTCTCTCCTTCCAGATTTCATAAACACAAGCTGCAAACGAACATTTGTATAGCGTGGAAAACAAGTTTTTTCCCTTTGTACTCGTAATCATCCATCCTTTAACATTGTTCCAGTCATTAGGAACATCATTCTTCATCATTGTTTGATTAAGGTTGAGCCAGATAACCAGTGTAAGAATATTATAGAAAGAGGTGATCACACATTTCTTTTTCTTAGGTCTCTCTTACTATATTTAGTTTCCAAACATTTTGTACCTAGAACGTGTCTAAACAATAAGTGTTTCCAAATGGGGTAGCTTTGTGGGTTGTACTTTATATGTGATTTAAAATATGAACTGTAATCTTTTGCTTGAGATTTTGTAATCCCTCCAGGAAGTACTTTCCCTCTTACTGAATTGTCATTCCTTTTTATAAAAGTTTCCTCAAAATGCAATAATTAGTTTGATGCTCCATATTTGTTTTAATTGGAGCATTATGATGTTATTGACTAATTGATGTTAGTTATTTAATTGATAAATAATTCTTGTTGGAAATTCAGATTGATCCTCAGGCAACGCTGGATCCTGATCTTGAAGATTATCTATTGGAGCTTGCTGATGAGTTCATTGACTCCGTGAGGCTTTCTGGCTTTTTAGATATTCTTATAATGTGTTTGGGCTCTTGTTGAAGGAAACTTGTCTTAATACTTGCTTTCGCATGATATTGGCCTAGACATTTTCTTGTGCATATTGATGTAGTAAGAATAAGATACTATATTATTGTTTTGGGGAAGTTGTAAGAAAATATAAGATGATGAGTATGAAGATAACAATATGATTCAACTTATAAAAATGGAATGCTGTTTAAGGGATATAGAAGTCATGCTAGTTCTCCTTTAATTTCCAAAAAAAATCATAATCCTCTTGAAGTCATCAAAACATGATTATATTCTAACTGGGTAAATCTTATCACACCTATTGGCAGGTAACTACATTTTCTTGCAATTTGGCAAAGCATCGGAACTCCTCAACCCTGGAGGCCAAGGATGTATTGTTGCATTTAGGTCTGTAATTCTTCCATTTCTAATTTAATAGATTTCACACACTTTTCAATAGATATTTATGCTTCTTTTGATTGAAAAAAACTATTCTACAAAGTGATTCACTTTAATCTCTTCCATAAGCCTTGTTTCTTATATGCTAGAGTTTTCTTAATTTGTTCAGAAGATTACTTATTAACTTGTCTAGAAGATTACTAGAACGTTCGATTCTTTCCAAACAATCATTAAAAATCATATATATGTCATTTATCTTCAATTTGATCTGTTTCTTCTTATCTGTATCCATGAAAATTGATTGTTGCCCGCCTTTTATTTTCTTTGATGATTCTATTATTTTTTTGAAATACTACTTCTCTAACTGTCAGTGAGTGCAGTTTATCATAAATCTAAGACTGTTCAAACTACTATTTAGTATATCCCCTGTATTCAATTTACCCAAAACATTTTGCTTATTTTTTCGATTCTGGAAACAGCAAAATGATTCTTCTTTCCTCTGATTATATTCCCCTGCTGGGTTTGCTTAACATATATATCCCTTCATCTAACTCATTGTAATCTTTTGCAGAAAAAAACTGGAACTTGAATATTCCTGGTTATTCAAGTGAAGAGAAGAAATCTAAGACAACTCATGTAAGCATATTCCATATTTATAGCTTATTTACTTTAAATCCAAGAACCACAGAGATGCAATCATATGCTTAAGTAGTTTGTGGATATAGTACATTTTAGTACAAGACTTAATAAAAGGTAAAAGAAGTAAAATGAAATAAAAACTGGTTAGGACCTTATACTAAAATTTCTTCAATTTTTTTTTGTTCAGCCTATTTGAAAACTAATATTTCACTCTCGTAGAAGCAATGCTTTGTTTTGCTTTCTTCCATTTTTTTTCCTTTGTGCGACTTATTTTTATTATAACGCAAGTCATTTTTCTCAAAAATAAATATATTTGTCACAATCACTATTCCAGTGGAAGGTACTTTTTTTTCCTTTCGTATAGGAGTTAATTTTTGCTTCGTTTGGTAGAGTATGTTTTTTGTATACCCACGATCACGATTCCATAGAAAATCTCTAAAGTTAGAATTGAAAGTGATTTTTTCGTTTAGTGTATGATTTTTCTGGATCATGTTGCAGATCATAGTGTGATTTTAGTTACTTCATTTGGTATACAAATTATTTTCTAAATCAAGATCCAAATTATAGTGTATTTAGAGAATAGTTTTTGGATCATGATCAGATTATTAACAAATCATAACATATTGTAGATTTTTCTGCATCATCATGGTCAAAATGTTGATAACAAAACAACCCATATAGATGTTTGTTAATAAGAAGATTGATTTGTAACTTCCTAATTTCCTTGCAGACTCCAAGCGAGGCCCACCAAAGTCGTCTTGATGCGGTGAGAAGACTTATATTATCATTAATTTTTGTTCTTGATAATGATGTATCATTGTTGTAATTGTGTTGACATAGAACTATTTTGGGGCAGGTGCGCTTGCTTATGGAACAAACCAATTCCGAGACAACTAATCAGAATACCCGTAAAGAAACAGTTGTTACACATGGTCTTGTCAACCCCATGAATACCAACCACCTTCCAATAAGGCCGTCCTTGAGCTCAGATCGATTGGTTTCTCAGTCTAATTCATCGTCCCAAATATTGCAGCAAACAAATAGGTTCTAATATAATAGTATGTCGTAGACTATTTAATTTGAGAAAAGAAAAATGACTGATTGAAGGAAAAATGTTATTTACATGGTGTCAGTTTACAGTCGACTTAGTACAATTTTTATTTTTTCCTTTTCTTAACAATTTGTTGTTTTATAAATTATTGACAATTTGGCTTATTTTGCAATGGAACTGAGAACAATAATTATGTAAATAGTTTGTCAATGTCACAGTTTTAAGTTCTTAGTTATTACCATTGAAAGTACATTTCTTGATCACTCTCCTTTGGGTGAAGAGGAGTAAGTCCAAATCTAAGATCTAATTGGATGTTAAGATTCTTAGAATATAAAAAATATTTGAATTATAGTTGTTAGAGGATCAGGTGGGGCTCAATATAACCATCTTTTGATAGATGGGTACTTCAATAGAGATGTTAAACTTGATAAGGACAAGGGTATTTAGATTAATGTGGACCTTATTTCTTAGGAAAACTATACTTTTTAAATATTAGTGCCATATATTTATGACTGTGATGTTTTGTTTGATGATGTTCTTGTTATATTTGTAAGCTTTTGTTAATTTTGTCTTCCTAATTAAACTACTTTTGATCATTAAGTCAGTTGGGATCTAAAGTTGAAATTTTTGTCTATTAGATCAAAAATTTAAGTTCAATGTTCACTAAGAACTTTGCATGTTTCTAACTATACAAATAAGTTTTAGTTATTATATTTCTTCTTCTCACTATCTATAACTATTTAAATTCAATTAAAAACCTTAGTTATTTAAGCCTAACGACCAAAATATATAAAAATACTATTGTTCACTTTGTCACCAAATACATCCGAAACACATAACATAAAATTTAGCATTAACGAGCTCGAAGATCCTCAAGAAAGATCAATGAGTTCACCGACTGTTTTCACCGATTTTTCAGAAGAGATCTTTCATATCGTCATAATAATAGCGTTGTGGAGTAAACACACCGGTTGACTGCGATCACTGAAAGTCTTACGGTACATTTTGAGTCAAATATCCACCAGAAAATAATCCGTATTTGAAGTTGTCGACTCAATCCAACCGAACTCACAATTTCTAACATTCGATGTATCAAAACTTTATTAAAATGACTTTTTTAAGGATTTGGGACTTTACTTCACATTCAAATCAAATGGGGCTAACTGTCAACTATAAACCAAGTAAAAACACTGAGCAAAAAAAACATGTTTGGACGAATTTATGTGAGATGATATAAATTCTTAAAAATTTAAATTTTAGAAAACTAACTGGATTCATTTAAACTAAGAAATTCTCATTACATATCGTATTACCCTGATCTCTTAGATAATTGATTTTAAACATATTTTCTTTTGAAATCATTAGGTATTGGTTTGGTTTAGGGGATGATCTCCTAAAGTAACCTTGTTTTGCGTTTACTTTCCCAAACTAACCTAGTTTATTCATTCATTCCCAAACTAACTTAGTTTATTATTCAAACTCAGTCATTTTACATTTAAAATTTATTATATATAAAATTAAATTATTTATATTTTGATATATAATTTAAATTATTATTTTTATAAATTAAATTATTTATATTTTGATATATATTTTAAATTATTATTTTTATAAATTTAATTATTTATATTTTGATATATAATTTAAATTTGATTATTTTTTATAAATTTAATTATTTATATTTTAATTTATATATATATATATATTTACATTTTAATTATTATTTATATATATAATAAATATTTTCTTTAACATTCTAATAAATAATTGATAAATACTAATAAATTTAAAATATTTTAACTATAATAATATAATAATTATATATTCCTTAAAACGTTTTTAAATTTATAAATTATTTATTAAATATAATAATATTTTTAATTAATATTTTAACCTTAGAAATATGGTAATCTTTTTATTATATTTAATAAATAATTGATAAATTTAAAAACGCGAATATTTAATTATTATATTGTTATGGTTAAAATATTTTAAATTTATTAGTATCTAACAATTATTTATTAGAATTATTTAATATTTATAATTGAAATGTAAATATATATATATATATATATATATATATATTTATTAAAATACAAATAATCAAATTTATAAAAAATAATTATATTTAAATTATATATCAAAATATAAATAATTTAATTTATAAAAATAATAATTTAAAATATATATCAAAATATAAATAATTTAGTTTATATAAATAATATTTTAAAATATATATCAAAATATAAACTTTATATATAATAAATTTTAAATGTAAAATAAATAAATAAATAAATAAATAAATAAAAAATTTGAATAGTAAACTAGGTTAGTTTGGGAATGAATGAACAAACTAGGTTAGTTTGGGAAAGTGAACGTGAAACAAGGCTGGTTTAGGACTGAAATTATTTTGTTTCTTATTTTAACATATTTAATTAACCTATTCTTTATTAAACCAATTACTAAAAGACCGCATTAGTCATACTATAGAGCATGTTATGTGCAAAAGTCAATTTTCTTATAAGATATGTAAAGTCTGTAAGTTAAAATATACTTAAATGAGCTGAAGTTGAATTTAACATCTTTTAAAATATATGTCTTATTAAGTTATATTTTAAAATAACATCTCATTAATAATATTTTTTATTTTTTATTTTAACCTAGACACATATTCAGAAAATATTTTCAGAACTATGAAATTCATTTTAACACTAAATTTTAAATTGAAATATATACTTTAATATAAAATTCATTTGACTATGTTGGAATGAAGGTTTTTTTTTCCAAAATTTGGTTGGAAATGATCAAATCGGGTTAAAGCTGATTGGGACGAAATTGTCATGTTTGGTATTATTCTTCCCCAATATGGAAATGTTGGGGGACTATTGTCCCTAGCATGGTCATGTTCGGGATCATTTCGTTCATAGCATGGACATGTTCGGAATGAATGGTGTAATTTTTATTCATTAGTCTTTTTTGTTAATACAATTTCTCTCTTATTCTGCAGTTTCATGGATTCTGAAGTTCAAATCATGATGTTCAAATCCCTAATGTTGGAATGACTTTTCAAACCGAGAAGGAGCTTCGCGAATATTCTTGAGTCAACACTCTTTATTTATTCAACAAAAGTATTTTTCTGTTTTACCAATGCAAAAATAAATATAAACATAAATGTGAAATATAAACACTTTTAGATAGAGAAATTCAGATTATTACAAAGGCTTTAGATGTTTTATATTGTTCCTCCCATAGTAAATCTTCGGGCAATGGGAGATTGTTAATTATTTGGATTTTTTTATGTTGATGCAATATACATAATAATGAGAATATTTTAAAATATGGAACATAATTTGTAAAACATGAGCATTTTATTTAAGATATCATATGGTTAGGTAGCCAAAAAATGAGAATGTTCTAAAATATTGGAGAGGTTACTTACAAGATCAGCCTTCTTTAAGTCTTCAGATGATAAATGAAATAATTTCATTTCTTCTTTAATTATAATGGAAAAACAATCTCGAAAAAGATGTGTACTCTGCAGATGAACATTATATTAAAAAAATAATAATCATATAAAAAAATCTTACATATGTAGATGCAGAGAAACAAATTCTCAAGATGATGGAAGTTTTCTTTGTGCGGTAATTGATCATTAGGGTCAGACATCAACTATTCCAGATTCCATATATGTTTGACTTTTCAGTGAAAGCACGTGTCCTCTATTTAGCGTGACTTGATCGCTCTTGAATAAAACTTCACTACAAAGACAAATGAAGAAAACACTGTTGGAATTATTTCTAATATTTGGGTACATATATTATTTAATAATTGTATATTAGTTGTTATCATAATAAAGATTAAAGCTCAATTAAAGTGATCTATTAAAGTATAAAGATTATGGGGCTTATTTAGACATCTATAATAAATGTGGGGATATATTTGTGTAGAAACAGAAATACCATTTATTATTTCGTTGATGGGCCGAATAATAAATGGGTATATTAGCTAGGTCCCCAACCCATATAAATAGCCTACCTATTTGTTTCTCTCATCAGAACAATAAGATTTATGTTCATCTCTCAAGAACACTAAAGAAGAAGGCTATCGATATAGGGTTGGAAGACTTAAACCCCACCCACATCTGACATTCCGATCCAGGTTCAGATCCAGAACAAAAAGATCCACATTCAGATTCAAGTCCAGATTCAAGATTAAGAGAAGATCAAGAAGAAGAGAATAACGAAGAACGGCTTAATGAACCGTTCTGCATTCAAGATCCAGGTACGTTTCCGCAATTACAGTTTATCTCGATTTATCGACATAGAGTATACAGATTATAGACTTAAGGATTAAAGATTTAGACTAAAGAAACTAACAAGTGGTATCAGAGCCTCTCTATGTCGATTTATTGAGATTTAATAAGGATAAAGATAGATTGTTGAATTTGGTTAACAAGATTATGAATAACAATTAAATTTTATGTATATTCCCATTGAATAAACAGATTCAGAATAAGGAAATTGAATAAATTGAATTGAATGTTCATTTTAAGGATAAGGAAGTTGAACAGGTTTAATTTTGCTTTATTTTTGTTTCTCACTTACAGTTAGGGTCAAATAAGACTAAATATTATGTATAAAACAAAATGTGAGATAATTAAGAATAAGTTAATTCTATTATATATATATATATATATATATATATATATATATATATTTGATTTGAGGTTATATAATTGTTATTAATTAAAGAATATGAATAGACATTTATAAATGTTCTTGATCTAATATGTTTTTATTTACTGAATTATAAACAATAAATTATTTTGATGTATATGTTATAGTAAAGAATTAAAGACTCTAGACATCTAAATGATTTTTCAGAAATCATAAAGAATAAACGGTTTTAGAATCATAAAGAATAAAGAAGATGGAAAAGTTTTATTTCAAGAATTGGATTTAATTATTAATTTAAAAATAATAATTCAAATTAATAACCTGAATTTAAGTCTGGTAAAGAAGTTGAATTTATTTTTTTAAAGAATTGGTCAAATTAATATCTATTTATTATTAATTAGATAATTAAAGAGATATTAATAAATATATTATATATATTTCGGTTATATATATATATATATATATATATATATATATATATATATATATTTTGAGTACGAATTAATTAAGGAAATTTGAATTTTAGAATAATAATTTATTATCATTCTAATTATATAAGTATGTAAGGAATTAAGGAATTAGTTTTGGAATAATAATTAATTATTATAATTAAATTAAGGAATTAAAATAATAATAATAATATTTTAATTAGTTAAAGATTGAAGTAATATTTATTTCTGAAATAATTGTTATTGTATTAATACATTTATATATAATTAAGAATAAATAAAATATAAAATGAAATTCTGGAATTTTAATATATACCTATAATATAGGTTATGATTTGAGAATTAAGTAAAGAAAAATAGTTATCATGTTTATAATATTTTATAAATATTGATTACATTATGTTTGTAATATATTTAATGAATTAGTATAAAAACGGATGAATACATCTATTTAATTTTAATTTATGACTTAACTAATGTATGGAATATATTCAGAAATTAAGAAAAAAAGTCAATTTATATAAATATATTCAGAAATTAAGAAAAGACAAGAATAAAGAGATTATTATTTTATTAATAATAATAATTTATAATTAAAGAATAAATAAATATCAATAACTTATTTATTAAGAATTAAATTAAGTTATTTATCAAGAATTAAGGAAATCAATTAACCTAATAATTGATAAATTTAGAATTTTGGGTAATCTGTGTAATTGATTATTTAATTGTTTATTATTATTATTATATTTGGATGAATAATCAATCATGTTATATTACACATTCGAATATATATACATATTTCGGTCTTTATGTATATATTGTGTTGATTGATATTAAGAAATAATTGAGTGATTAGTAAAATCACAATTATTTGTTTTGTGTAACACATATGAAATTTATGCAATTTTGATACATAAAACAACATTCAGATTTTCGGTATTAATAACACATTCAAAATTTGGTATAATTTTAGGCCCACTTAAATTTGTAATTATGCGGTTGTTAATCGGCCCAAAGGAAGATTAATAATTGGACGGATTGCAAATTTAAATAATGTACAAATTATTAATTTATAGAACATATTTGTTTTATAAGATTAAGACGGTTGTGTTTGTAACTATGCGATTATTAATCGGACAAAAGGAAGTTTAATAATTGGTCGAGTTACACACTTAAAGTATGTACATAATTTATTAATTTATTAAATCAATTAATTGAAGCAACATCCTACCAAAGTAGGCTCTCTTGTGAAGGTTAATATGTTTTATAAATTAAGAAGGTAGTGTGTATGTATTTCATGCGGTTATTTAATCGGCCCAAAGGAAGATAAATAATTGGTCAGAATAACATTATGCACATGTGGTAATAAATATGTAACAATTATTCGGTGGGCCATGTGAATAATTGGAATATCCAAAGATAACCAATTATTTGACAGGACTTATTGTTAATATTTGATTACTACAAAAGAGTACCGTTTGCAAGTTAATATTTAATGTCCAAAGACTAAATATTAATGTTGCGTTTGGTATCTTATGATGAGACGTACCATTATTTTGAATTTATGTGATTATTAAAATTTTGTGAGTATGGTTGTTCATTTGTTTTGTTATCTAACCAAGTTAATACTTCTGCTTATACGGATTATTTTTTTGTCAACATCTTAAGTTCATTTTATATGATATAATTTTTAAGACATATTTAGAATTTGTTGTATTTTTAAGAATTATATCTAAAATGGTTAAAATTTCTAAGGGTATTATTAGAATAAAGATTTCATAAATAATATATGTTTTATTTTGTTTCAAAAGTAATGCATTAAAGTCAGAGTTACAATAATGTATTCTCATGCATCTAATTTGGATTTTCTTATTTACACTTAAGTTAATTGATGTGAATTGTAGTTGTCTAAAGGGAGACATAGTCTCTATATGAACTCACATCAATTGTGTGTAAGAAAAATAAAAGATTGAAACAAAAATAACATAAATAGTGTTCACTTAGCAAATACCTTAATACATAATAAAGAAATGAAGTTGTAAGAATTGCAGATATTGCACTTATAAGAAAATTACTAAAGAAAGTGGTGCATAAAAGAATACATATTATAGTTTGTTTTGTTTGTTCTAAGAGTAATTTAACTTCAGTACTCATACACATTTGATGGTAACTTCAGTATTACTAAAGTAAATGTGTTGATGTACGGTTGAGTTAATTGTCAAAAGTCAATTGATGGTGAAAGAAACATCGGCGTGGGCATTGACAATTCATATTAAAGATGAAGAAATAAAGAACTACTTTAGATACTTTTTTATTTGGAAACAAACATTTATGAAATATCTTCATGTAATTGATTCATTTGGAAGGAAGAGTTAAGAATTACAACTTATATATGGAATAAAGATTCAACTAAAACAACTAGTAAATTCTTTTGGGGTTGTCCAGTTAAGGTCATGCCTTATAGGTCTAAAGAACATAAACTAGACTAAAGAATTTATCAGATGTTAATTATTGGATATTCTAAAAGATCTAGAGACAAATTTAGTCTTATAAGTACTTCAAGATTAGCCTTGAAAATAAATATATACATAAGACTCCTTAAACAAGAGTCTAATGTATTCTCTAGATTATATGAATCAAGAAATTAAGAATATTTATGATGTTGGACAAATACTTGAAGGATCCTGGTTTGGATCATTAAGAAAGAAACCAAACAACTAATGTGATATTTTAAGAACAAAACATTACATACTCATATAGTGAAATCGAATCGGATAGAGATCATTTGGTACATTGATTCGAATTTTGTTGGATACTAAAACAGTCGAAAATTCGTGCCACATCATTTTAGTTTAAAGAATTAATTTTTGGAAGAGTGTTAAGTAGACACTCGAATTATTTCAAGTTGATGGCAGAATTTATTAGGTGTTTTGTGGCATCCAATTAAAGAATCCGACTGCAAAATTTTGTCACGGGGTTGCAAATTATGAATGATATAGAAAGACCACTAAAGATATTACGTGACAATAATTTGCAGTTCTTTTACTTTAAGAGTAATATGAGTTCGACTAAGTCGAACTATTTGGAAAATAAAGAATTCATAATGTTTACTTATCTATTGAGCATATTTGGACAAACTCTAAAATTACAGACCAGTTCTCTAAATATTTGCTATCTGAGGTCTTTCATGAACATATTGTTCATATGGATATTGCATATTTAGATGATATACAGTTTTAGTGGGAGTTTGTATTGTGATGCTTGCATAGATAAAATTTGGAATTTATGTGCACATTAAAGAATCAGTTTCTAAAGAAATTAAAGATTTAGTTTTTAAAGAAATCAAGATTATAAAGTTATTCAGATTGATCTCTATAAGGAATAAAGGAGGACCAGTTGGTATTAGACATGTTAAAGATCACACTACATGTTAATCTACACTACACACCCATGTTTAATCTATGTTATTTGATTGTATTGACATATGTGACTATTGAGGGTTTAGTTACGAACTAATGTAACAAAAATCGTTTTAATCCTATGTTGATATAATTGATGGACGAGATTGATATAGATGTATTTCGAAATGATAACAATATTTTGAGCTCTTAAGGTTATAATATACAATTGAAGGAAATATTATATGACCCAAGTGGGAGATTGTTGGAATTATTTCCAATATTTGGGTACATATATTATTTAATAATTGTATATTAGTTGTTATCATAATAAAGATTAAAGCCCAATTAAAGTGATCTATTAAAGTATAAAGATTGTGGGGCTTATTTAGACATCTATAATAAATGTGGGGATATATTTGTGTAGAAACAGAAATACCATTTATTATTTCGTTGATGGGCCGAATAATAAATGGGTATATTAGGGCTAGGTCCCCAACCCATATAAATAGTCTACCTATTTGTTTCTCTCATCAGAACAATAAGGTTTATGTTCATCTCTCAAGAACACTAAAGAAGAAGGCTATCGATATAGGGTTGGAAGACTTAAACCCCACCCACATCTGACATTCCGATCCAGGTCCAGATCCAGAACAAGAAGATCCACATTCAGATTCAGGTCCAGATTCAAGATCAAGAGAAGATCAAGAAGAAGAGAATAACGAAGAACGGCTTAATGAACCGTTCTGCATTCAAGATCCAGGTACGTTTCCGCAATTACAGTTTATCTCGATTTATCGACATAGAGTATACAGATTATAGACTTAAGGATTAAAGATTTAGACTAAAGAAACTAACAAACACATCCTAATCAGAGTTAAGAAAATATTATAAAGACTATGAAGAGTTCTAAAGATGTTACCTTAAGTCTAAATCTGCAAAAATTAACTCCACGGTGATTTTATCATATTAATTAATTTGGGCACATTGGAAATTTTTTCATAGTTTATGCCATGTACGCAGAGCAAAGAGCCGTGCCAGTTTTTTTAATCCTATTAGGTTGTGTTATTGTTGGATCTTCTTTGGCTACTACAACCTCTACGAGTTGAGTTTATATGTCAAAAGTCTCCACCACTTTGGGTGGTGTTTCTACTTGAACCGTCACCCAATTCTTAATATTTAACTCTATTTTAGGCTGAGTTCTAAACAAGAGTGGTGCTTCTTTTGCAACCTCTATGGGTTGAGTTTCTACGGCAACAACCTCCACCACTTCGAGTGGTGCTTCAACTCGAACCGCCGCCCGATTTTTAAGCTTTAACTTCCTTTTAGGTTGTGTTCTAAGTAGGGGTGGGGAGTTTTTGCAACCTTTGTGGGTTGAGTTTCTATGGCAACAACCACCAACACTTCGGCTGGTTTTTCAACTCCAATCGTCGCCCGAAATTTCTTAAACTTCTTCTTCGGATGCTCTGTTCTCTTTGGGACATCTTTTCCTACCCTAACCACCACTACGGGTGATGATTCAACTATAATCTTACTCTTAGACTTTGTTCTGATTAAGACATCTTTTCCAACCATAAATACCACTTCGCGTGGTGTTTCAACTCGAACCTCTACGGGTTGAGGTTCTTTTGCAGGGGGTGCATTTGTGAAATAATTGTGCATGAAATCTTTGAGAAATTGATTTGTGTCCATTACCTCGTCTAAGACATGGATCGAGGAATCAAATAGAACAGATGGGTTGATAGATGGGTTGAGTTTTTGTTGTTATGTTGATGATTCTACATCTACTTACACTTGTGTTGTTTTTGTTATATTTTGTGTAGATCTAGCCATATTATGTGCAAATCTAGCCATTTTTTTTTGCAGATATAGCAATAGTGTCTAAAATATTTTTAACGATGGATGAGGTTAATAATGGCGCGGCTTGAGGCTCATCCTCTAAAATTATAGGCTCATGCTCTACAAGTATATAGACTCATGCTCTGTGAATATTGGCTCATGCTCTGCAAGTATATGCTCATGCTCCAGCTCATTTGCCACTTGATCTTCCACCCGATCTGGCACCTCATTTGCCACCCGATCTAGTGGGTGCTTGGAAATGGAAAGCGTCTAACATCCCTTCCAAATCTTAATCTTCCTCGTTTAATTTCCGTTTGAATCTTACTTCTCAACTTATTGTCATTCCAACATGACAATATTAAAAATTGTCGTTCGTAAGGTAGTTGGAGTTGGAGTTCATGATCCGGAACCCTATCCATGTAGCACAACTAAAACAATAAACAATATGTTAGAGAATTTACATTGACATTTGAAAAATCATTGCATTAAAGTAATGACAAAAATTACTTATAATGAGAAATGCTTGTGGTATGTGGAAATGACTATTATTTTCATTCAACTTCCACTTCTAACAGGCATCAATTAAGTCTTTAGTTGTGAATTGACACCAATTCAAGTTTCGAATATTATTGACATCAAATAAAGATTTCATAATTTTAAACTTGCAGGTACAAATATTGGGTAAGAGAAATGTATATAATTTAATGATGCTTTGGAATGTAAGTTTGGGGAATAACTTTATACATGCATTGTTGATTATGTGAGGTCTAGAGAAAGTCGGTGACAACATAGACTACAAATTTTATCTTAAAATTATTGTCAGATGCTCTATTGTTTAGAATCTTCTATGGCATTTCAGTTGTTTTAGGATCAAAACTATTTTGTTTCATTCTTCATCGTCTCCTCCAATCCCTCAATTGTTCATCATATTTGGGGTACATTGTTTTGTTTTTATAAGACTCAACAATTTCAATGTCCCCTCTAAGGATGCCCAATACGCATTGAACATCATCTTCATCTATTTTGACTTTCTTGCCATTCTGTAGGATGATCACACACCTACTATAGTCGAATGACCTGACGAGGTGTCGAGAGAGTTTGTCCAAACATTTTGAAAGGCCAAGGGTAAGAAGTCCTCTGAATTTAATGGCCTTCATGGCCTCTTTTTATTCTTTTGTCAATTGTTGAAGTAGATTGAAAAGGCTCATTGACGAGGTCCTGGTCAATAAAATGTTGTGACGAATTATTTTTGGGGGAGGGAGCGGTGGGAGTTGGAGGTGAAGGAGAGGAGGGTGCTGAAGCTGAGTGAGCGATTTTATTTTTCTTCAAAATTTCTAGCGTTGATTATTTGTTTCACAATGTAGAGATCAAGAAAATATAAATACTCTTTTTCAATCTTATTAAGGTATTAGAGCTCTCTCGGTGATCGATTTTGTTTTTCTTCAAAAGTTTCAACGTTGATTATTTCTTCTAGCGTCTTCTTCCTCTAATTAACTCTATCCGGCTCTAAATCCTAACCATGGCATCAGATCCGACTACTACAACCTCTTTCGATGCTCGTTATGAGCCTTTCTCTCCATATTACCTTCATCCCAATGAAGGTACGGGCTCGATTATTAGTCCGTTTATATTAACTGGTGATAATTATAAAGATTGGAGGCGTATAATATGTAATAATCTTTGTGCAAAGAATAAACTAGGCTTCTTTGATGGTGATATCACACCTTCAGTAGCCACTCATCAAGATTTTGCTCAATGGGGTATTGTTAATTCGATGCTTAATGTGTGGATCGTGAATACATTGGATGAATCGATCCAAGGGTCGCATTCGTTATTCAGATAAGGTTAAGGATTTGTAGAATGATTTTTATGAGCAATTTTCCATGAGCAATGGATCGCGTATTCAGGATCTTAAGTCTCATATTGCTGAGTATAAGTAACATGGTAAGTATGTTTTTAAATACTATTCTGAATTGCATCGTTTATAGGATGATTTAGTTGCGATTGGCTACTAAATGGTAATTGTGTCTCCTTTATTATAATGATGGATCAATTACATGCACTTAATATTGCATATGTTAAGGTTGTTGCTGAGGAATGAAAGCACATTGTTTCGGAAGAGAAATCTACTCCTAAGACTGAGGTTGTCGGTTTTTCAACTAATGCTACAGTCTCAGGGCATCCTAACAGGTCCGACAATAGCTCGGATAAGCGAGTTTGTAACCATTGTAATAAAAAAAAGGCATACAAAGGATAGTTACTTTAGGATTTATGGCTATCCGGAGTGGTATCAAAAACGTCGTGCTAAGAGTGGTGCTCGTGGTGGACAACAACCACAACCTGGCCGCATATCTCAGGTTTCTCCTCGCCGCAATACCACAGCTCTAGGGCGTAGTCTTGCCTCTCACATGGCAGTCGCCTCCTCTAGTGAGGTGTCTACTGGTTCGATTGACCGTGCACATTTTCCGTCTATTTCCGATGAGAATTGGTCACAATTGTTACAAACTGTGAATATCATCAATGCTTCTTCTAAAAAATTATCGGATATGTCTTTTTCCAATAATTGTATTATTGATACTAGGGCTTCAAATCGTATGACGGGTAACTTAATTTTTTTTCAAACACTAGCTCAATTAATATTAGTGTTGGTTTACCTAATGGTGCTACGATCTTTGTGACAAAAATTGGTAGTGTTTTTGTTTGATGGATTGTCTCTTGATAATGTGTTATATGTCCCGTCGATGACTTGTAATTTATTATCGGTATCTCAACTCAATTATGTCCTTCGTTATATTATTATTTATACTAATACGCTTTGTGTTATTCACAACTGCACTTTGAGGAACCTGATTGGAGTGGGGGTGCTATTTAGAGGGGTCTGTATTTTTCATCTGATTGCGGCTCCAACAATTCAAGCCCATGCGGTTTCTAATAAAGGATATGATGTGTTATGGCACAAACACTTAGGTCATCTCTATATGAAAGTTATTTCCGTTTTACTTTTTGTTTCACAGACTTTGAATAAAGGTTGTTCTATGAACTATCATATTTGTTCTATGAGCAAACAAACACGTGCTCATTTTTCTATTAGTTTTACCCGTGCTACTACTAATTTTGATTTAGTCCATTGTGATATTTGGGGACCAAACAAGATTTTATCGAGTAATGGAGCTCGTTATTTTCTTACTTTTGTTGATGATTTTTCACGCACTACATTGGTATTTTTAATGCTTTGCAAAATTGAAGTTGGTGCTTTGATTAAACAATTTTATAAGTTGGTAAAAACACAATTTGATAAACGTATTCATGTGTTTTGTTCGGATAATGGTCGTGAATTTATCTCATTTGAATCATTTTTTGTCGAAAAAAACATTCTTTTACAAACTTCTTGTGTTAATACGGCTCAACAAAATGGTAGAGTTGAACATAAGAACTGTCATATTTTTAACGTGGCATGTGCGTTAGGTTTTCAAGCTAAGCTTCCGCAATATTTTTGGGGAGAATGTGTACTTACTATTGCAGACCTAATCAATTTCACGCCAACACCTTTGTTGGATCTTAAGACTCCGTATGAATATCTTTTGGTAAACCACCACCTTATTATTCCCTTAAGGTTTTGGTTGTTTATGCTATGCCTCCAATTCCCCGTACATTAAAGATAAATTTGACACACACACTCAAGTCGTTGGATATTTATAGGATATCTGTTTGGTAAAAAGGGCTGACGGTTATATGATCTTAAATCCCAAAAGTTTTTGTAAGTTGTGACGTTCAGTATTTTTGAAGATTAGTTCCTTTACTTGGATTCGCTTTCGGATACGGACAAAACTAAATGGGAAAAATATTTTAATAAACCATCATTATGGGTTGAGTCGGATGGTGACAAAGGTATTGACTCTAAGGGGAGTTCGGTCGACCCCTCTTAGTCCATAACTAATGCCTCGTCCCTAGAGGAATTGGGTTGTGACTTGAGTACCAAAACTGTTTCGACTCGTCTTTGCGATCATGTGACTAATACAATGGTTCAACAAAATATAGACCCCTACTACTGCACCACTGTCACCTTCAAGGACCTTAAGTAAGCATGTTGACATTGCGTGTTTTGTAAATTATAATAATTTTTCAGTCACTCATCAGTATTATCTAGCAACTTTTTGTATAGAAAAGAGCCTTCCTCTTTTATAGAGGTTGTTAAATCACCGCAATGGCAAACAACAATGACTGAGGAAATATCTACTTTGGAATGCGACAGTACTTGGACTTTAACCCGGTTGCCTACTGGTAAAAAGCAATTAGCAGTGGGTGTGTTTATAAATTTAAACGTACCTCTTCTGGCACGGTGGAACGTTATAAAGAACATCTAGTGGTTCATGGTAATCGACAACGTGCTGACATTGATTATACAAATTTTTTTGCTATAGTTGCAAAAATAGGTACGATACGGTATGCATTTTTCTTGTTGTTATTGTTATTTTTAATTAGGAACTTTATCAGATGGATGTGCATAATACTTTTTGCACGGTGACTTGTCTGAGGAAGTGTATATAAGTTCTCCCCTAGGATATTCTACTCCTTCCGGTATGGTTTGTCGCTTACGCAAATCTTTATATGGGTTACGTCAGGTTCTTCGCTAGTGGTTCGCTAAGTTTTCTACTGCATTGCGATCATGTGGGTTTACTCAATCTTATGCTAATTATTCTCTATTTAGCCTTATTCGAGATGCCTATTCTATCCATGTGTTGGTTTATGTGGATGATTTAATTATTGTTGGTAGTTCTTCCACACTGATTTCTCTCTTTAAGGACTAATTGCATTTGTGTTTTCATATGAAAGACTTGAGGTGTTTGAAATATTTTCTTGGTATTGAGGTGGCTCGAGGTCCTGATGAGATTTTTTTATTCCAACGTAAGTATGTGCTAGATTTATTAACTGAAGTTGTTATGCTTGAGTGTCGCCCTATTGACACACCTATGGAGAAAAATCATTGTTTTGCTTCGTCTACTACTGAAATCTTCGGCCAACCTAACCAATATCGGTGTTTGGTTGGTCGTTTGGTCTATCTTTCGGTTACTTGTCCAGATTGAGTTATGATGTTCACACTCTAACATAGTTTCTAAGTAATCAAATGCAACACCATTGGGATGCTGCTTTGCGAGTTCTTCTGTATCTTAAGGGTCATCCAAGCCAATGTATTTGTTTGCGACCTACATCATCTTTGACTCTGCGAGATTACTCGGACAGTGATTAAGTTGTATTTCCTCTAACTCGTCGCTCTCTTACTGGATATGTGTTTTTTCTTGGACATTCTCTTATTTCTTGGCGTACCAAAAAGCAACATACGGTTTCCCATTCCTCTACTGAAGTTGAATATCGTGCTATTGTGGTTAATACTTGTGAACTAAAATGGCTCAAGTATTTGTTGAAGACTCTTGACATTTTGCATACATTCCCTATATACCTCTACTGTGACAGTTAGTCGGTTCTCCACATCGCTAGTAATCCTATTTTTCATGATCGTAAGAAGCATATTGATATCGACTATCACTTTATTTGGGATGAGCTGATTTCTGGAAACATTGTCACCCAAAATGTGCCTACTAATCATCAGTTAGCTAGCGTTTTAACTAAGTCCTTGGGACGTTCGTCTTTTATTGTCATCTAAACTTAACTAATTAATAAATCATAATTGATCGTTCCAGATTTTAATTTGAAAATCGATGTTTAGATTGATCATACATTTTGAAAAATCGATCCTCAAAACTTGAAAGATGTGAACTTTTGACCTCAAAAGTTACAGGTTGACTTGGAGTAACCATACCTATCCAACCGAAATGTTTACTCAATTACTTTTTCTCATTTCTCAGTTATAAGTAGGTTAAGCAATTGTTTCTCTTTTTCTTTAATTAAAAATAATATTATCATCAAATATGCCTTTACTTAAAAATTTCTTGATTAGGCATAAATCAACAACCACATTAAAATCAAGAACAGTCTGTATAATCTTAATTTTATCATAATTTGCCATTTTTTTTCTTATGTCCATAGTAAGCAAATCAAGAACCAAAACTCTTATGGGCATAAAAAAAAGTTAAGAACAAACTTTTATGAAAAATCAATTGGAAAAGTTATACAATTGCGTTTTAACATGATTGGTCTGATCCTTGAATTAGAAAATGATATATTATTCTAAACTTGACAAGTGAATAGAGAGAATCATATTACAAACTTGTAATGCTTTACAATCATGTAACTAAGACTAATTTAAATATCAAAAAGAAGAAAGGAGGTCCACCGAAACATGATCTCGGGTTAAGTCCAATGTACTGACACTAGACCATGGTTCATCAATTTACTTGTTTTACATTTAATATATTTAACTACAATATATATATATATATAATTATAAATTTAAAATATTTAAGAACAATTATATTATCTAAGATCTAATTATATCAAATGTTACAATTTGACTCTTAGTCATTTAAAAATAATCTAATTATTACAATTAATTAATGTTGAAAATTATTTAAACTAATGTATAAATAAATAATAAAATATTTAGTTAAAGTGACAAAAATAATTTTAAAGAGACGATGTCACTATTTAAATTCAAACTTAAAACATATCAAATTTGAAGGAATGTCATGACTCAGACTCGAGGTTATACTAGTTCTTACCTTAAAAAAATTAATAATAAAATAGTATCTCTCTTATAATAGTTTCACCCCATATTCTAGGTAAAAAAATATATCAATAAATCAATAAAATTAAAATGATGATGGCACCTCGTTCCGACCTGAGCTATGCAAGAACTCGATCCTCCTTTCTCCTTACCGGATGTGTTTGAAGGTCCCCCATAATACGCTCACTTCGGGACTGATTACTCCAGCTGTTCCGAGAATTCTTTCAACCAATCGATACGACCTCGAAGAGCAGCTTTTGCTAAAACTCGCGCAGTTTCTTGAAAACTCGCTTCCGGTATAGAATAATCAGGGTGCTTGCAGTGCAGGTCTTCTTCTTCCTTTATGGAGACAGTGCCCCCCACCCCTACGTTGAGTAAACTTCTTTCGTTGACGAATGTCAACATCAAGATAGATACTTTAAAAGCAAGCAGATAGTTTCAACGGCTTGAACAGGAAAAGCACTGACAACAGGACTGTTGTCACCCGTAAAACAAAAAAAAATAGTGAATGTAATATATTTGGACAAATATTAAGAAATATTTAAACTAATATGTATAGATAAATAAATATAAAAGTATATATGTTTGTTTGTGTATGAATCTTAAATTAAAAAGAATATTTAAATAATTGATAATATTAATAATTAAAATATGTTAGTAATCATGACCAGTGTTCTAAATTTCATTAGGCGCCACCTAATTGCTCGGGTTAGCCTACGCACCGAAAAGCTTTGAAAAAATCGTTCGGCCGCCTTTTCGGCACACATTGGTGCTTAGGTGGTCAATTCAGTTGCTCAACCAAATTTTTTTTTTATTTAGTTCCTAATTAAAATAATCTTTCAATATCTACCTAGACTATACCCACTATGTCCCTTGACATTACCCACTCTACCCATTACTATCATCATCATTTAGAACCTGAACTTTCAACTTCTAGTGAGTTGTCTAATTCATCATTTTCTTAGTCTATCTCATTCTATTATTATTATTATGTTATTTTATATTATGTCTATTTTGATGTTTGGACATTAGAATTTAAAATTTTATAATTTTAGTATATTATTGTAAACTTGTAATACTGTTTAGAATTTTGTGATGATTAGAATCTTGTTATTCTCATATTTAGAATTTTAGAATGATCATTAACTATTGTAATTGCATAATTAAATTATTTGGTGTTGCTCTTTATTGATTTTTACACTATTTAGGCCCGAACTAGGCTCAGTCTGGCATAAAATTTAGAATATTGATCATGACTCATTGTATGGAACCTTTCCGGTCCTACCCACCTTTCAAATAAATTTTCTCAAACTATCCACTTTTTCATTCTCATTCCCAAACTACCCACCTTCTCTCTATAATATTAATTAACCCATTAATTAACTCACTCTCTCTCTCTCTCTTAACCCACTAATTAACTCTCTCTCCCTCTAAACCCATTAATTAACCCCCTCTGTCTCTCAACTATTAATTAATATCCTCACTTTTAAACTATTAATTAAATCAATCTATCTCGATCAAATAATTAAAATATATTATATAAATATTAAAATAAAATAATACATATGTTTTATTTTTTATTTAAATCTATAAATATAATATATATATTTCAAATTAAATACACTAAATTAAATAATTTAAATGACTATTATAAATTAAAATAAAATAGAATACATTACATAAACGGTAACTTAAAATAAAATATATTACAAGAAATATATTGAATGGGGATATTAATTTTATAATAAAATTATTCAATATAAAATTATATTTTTCATTATAATTTCATTATCAACTTATTCCAAATTTATTTTTCAAATTTAAATGAAAATTTCCATTATAATTTGATTATCAAGAGAGAAATTAGGGAAGGGATTGAGAGAATAACATGACATCATATTATGACTGAAAAAAAGAAAAAATATAAGGAGTACATAGATAATTTTTATTATTTTTTCAAACAATCAGATTGAGCGTTACATAAATTTTTCTTTTAAATTCTCTCACAATAATTTTTCTTAATTTTATAATAAAAATATTCAATAAAAAATTAAATTTTCCAATATAATTTGATTATCAACTTAGCTTATGTAATATATTTTATTTTAAATTCCTGTTTATGTAATGTATTCTATTTTATTTTAATGTATAATAGCTATTTAAATTATTTAATTTAGTGTATTTAATTTGAACTCTATATATATTATATTTATAGATTTAAATAAAAATAAAACTTATGTGTTATTTTATTTTAATATTTATATAATATATTTTAATTATTTGATTGAGATAGAATGAATTAATTAATAGTTTAAAAGTGAGGATATTAATTAATAGTTGAGAGAGAGAGTTAATTAACGGGGTTAGAGGGAGAGGGAGTTAATTAGTGGGTTAAAAGAGAGTGTGAGTTAATTAATGGATTAATTAATATTGTAGAGAGGGAAGGTGGGTAGTTTGGGAATATGAATGAAAAGGTGGGTAATTTGGGAAAATTTGTTTGAAAGATGGGTATGACCGGAATTTTAGAATGATCATTAACTGTTGTAATTGCATAATTAAATTGTTTGGTGTTGCTCTTTATTGATTTTTACACTATTTAGGCCCAGCCTAGACTCAGTCTCGCAGGAAATTTAGAACATTGATCATGACTCATTGTAGATAATCTTCTAAGCTTAAAATTAGCATTCTTATTTTATTTTTTATTATTTTGGAATATTTTTTTTTTTTATTATCTTTGAATGGAGAATGCAAGTATACGCTATAACTCCATACTAAGAATGACAATTTGAAACCGTTCTGCGAAAATCGAATCGAATTATCTTGTTTAGGACGGTTTTCCCCCGAAACCGAATGAAGATAGGGCGGGGATGATATTTGTGTCCCCCGCTCCGACTCGTCCCAATCTCACCCCGAACACTATAAAACATAATTAAATATATTAAATCACAAATATATTTATTTATTCACTATATTTTATAAGAGTTGTAAATTTATTTCTTTATAATAATATAAAATTTCAATATATCATCATATATATTATATTAAAAAATCCGTTTATATAAATATTATTTTGTAATTTTTTTAAAAATATTTCATTAGGTGCCCCGCGTGGATTCTCCGAAACTGAACAAAACTGACTAGGCATGAATGGTATTAAAAAAATCATCAAAATAAAAACGAAACAGGAATGATAAATACATTCCCCACCTCAAACCGTCCCATTATAATCTCTACTCCACACACTTACTTCTAACTTAAAAGTTTTTTTTATTACTTATTTTTATTTATTAATCTTAATTTAAAATAAAAGATAAAACTTGAACAAGCATGTCTTTACAGTATAAAAAGTTATATTATATATATATTTAATTTTGTGTATTAAACTTGAATTAATTTTTTTACAAACTATTAATTTATTAAACATCTAATTACAAATAATTAAATGAATAATATATATAATTAATAATAATAAAAAAGTGTCATATTGCGTATCTAAAAATACATCCTTAAATTATAAAAATATATATTAATTTAAAATAATTTGGTAGAATCCAAAAAAATAAAATAACAATAAATAATTGACATATACATTTAAAATGTCTTAACTAATAAACACTATCACAATTAAATATTATACAAAAATAAAAGATTTAAAGACACTTAATTCACTTTCCAAATTGTATAAAATATTTCAATATTAAACTTCTTTCAAAAATCTAAAAGAAAATATAAAATAAAATAAAATATTTTGAAGACTAGGTCAAGATTATTTTATTCTAATAATATTTAAAAGAAAAGACGTGTTTATAAGATTATGGTGAAATTGGAAACATGATAAGAGTTGAATGGTTAACTTGATAATCTTCTCAAAAAATCATGAACCCCTTTATAGGTGTATTTGGAAGACGAATATTCCATCTTTCTTTCCCTCCTTCCTTCCTTCGATCGAACCCTAAAACAAGCTTTTGTTTTCGATCATCAATGGATACCGACGTGAATATGGTACCGGCTGAGGATGTATCGATTATCACTGCGCCTTCATCTTCATCTGCTGCTGCTTCATCTTCTTCCAAGAAACCTAAACGCTTTGAAATTAAGAAGTGGAACGCAGTCGCCCTTTGGGCCTGGGGTAGATAAAAACCTAATCTCTCTCTATTTCTTTTTCTTATTGTATGATAGTCACTCCGATCTTTGCTTCTTTGTCTTTGATTTGATTTGATTTGATTTGATTCTTGACCTGTATAAACAGACATCGTAGTGGACAACTGTGCTATCTGTAGAAACCACATCATGGATCTATGTGAGTGTGATTGTGATTGTCTTGTTTCTTAACTTTACTATGTTGTTATTAAATAACGTAGCATGCTCATTACTTTTACATCGTTCTGATCTACCGAATAATAGGCATCGAATGCCAAGCTAATCAAGCCAGCGCTACCAGTGAAGAATGCACCGTTGCTTGGGGTACGTACTGATTCTGATTTCAATCTTTCTCTAAATTGATAATATCCATGATTATCTTGAATATGTTTTCACAAATTTATAGGATCTCTTTTTAGTTCAGAAAGTGTGAGCACAAATAACATAGGTGCTTATGTACATATGATTTTGTATAGCTAGGTGTTTGACAGATTGACGAAATAACTATTTGTTTTCCATATTTATGTTGGATGCATCTAGTATCCTTATTCTTTTGATTGTGTACCCGATTGGATTTAGAGGAGGATTAATGTCAATTATATCAAATTAGAATTCTTGCTAGTGGGGCCTTTGCTATTCTTCTTCGTCCATATGTTTAAATTTTCATAGCATGTGTGGGAACATAATGTTAAAGGAATGCTGATTTTGGATAGAGTTGATGTTAGGTCAGTTATTTTGGAGATTGTTTCCATGAAGATCAAGCTATAAATTGTTTTAGACATGCATAACCTGATCTCACCTAGCTGTTTATCTACTTTATTCTTGGCTGATTCCAATTTAAAGGACCTTAAATTCCATTTCCATGGATGTTGAATTTGACCAGAATTTCTGCTTCTACTTCAGATTATTATGGTGTCATCTTGAATTCGGTTATACCTTTCATTGTATTAGATTGAAGTGTAGTTATAGAGATACTGTTGAATTTTTAGGTGTTCTTAACTACCTATTGTGATGGTGTATGATAGTTGGCTCTTCTGTTTTCCTTTTGTTTTGGAAATCCTATGATGTTCCATTATGATTTAAAGACCATGTTGTCTGACGGACCAATTTATGTATGATAATAGCAAATTGTTGTGTTCTTGTCTTCCTGATTTCATAATCCCAACATCAACACTTGAGGATCTGGACATATATGACTCTTGAGGATATGGATGTATATAATTTAATAGTATATCCTATTGAATAACATCCTTTTGAGCAAATATCTTATTACATGAATGATAGTTTTCAATGTATTTTTAGTAGGATTTTGATAGGGTTTAAACATTCCAAGAAAGAAGGGGGTGAGAAAGCCTTGAGAAATTCAGACGAGAAGTATAGAAACTTCATAGTTTAATTCTCTAATTTGGAAAGATAAATCCTATCCGAATAACTAATTAAACCCTAAACCCTAATACATGTGTTGTCAGAGTCTTTCATCCGTATCAGAATCATACTTGTGTCTATCCTAAGCCTTAGGATGTGGAATGTTTAGGCAGCGGTTGATCACTTTCATAATTTCATTCCATAGTATTAAGTTATAACATAGATATATTTTAATACTAGTGTAACTCTAATTGAAAGATAACTATTATCCTACTAATTTGGAAAGATAAATACAATATCCTATTGACTAATTAAAGTAAATAACAATTACTAAGCATAATAACCCTAACATAATTAAATCATACTTTCTTGTGTGAATCCTAAGTAAGCCTGAGGATGTGAAAAGATTTAGACAGTATTTAATAACACAACTTATCATCACTTAATCTAAATACTTAAGTTTAACTTTATTCGATAATTGTTGTCTAAAATTACTTAATTCTGTGATTGACTTGACTCGATAATATAGTTTGAGCATACAAAAGACAATTTAACCTTTGTAAATTAATCAAATTACCTTGTTATAAGGGTAAAATAGTCTTAACCTGACCTTACACATCTACATTATATATCTTTGCAGGTGTGTGCAATCATGCATTCCACTTCCATTGTATTAGCAGATGGCTCAAAACCCGTCAAGTCTGCCCTCTTGGTATATTAAATATCATTTCAGTTCTTTTAATTCTCTCCTCTTTTCGTCAACATTTGTATTTTGGTTACTTAAGTAATGGGTTTTGTTTTTTGATCTGATAATATGCAGATAACAGCGAGTGGGAGTTTCAGAAATATGGTCACTAATTTAAAGGTTGGAATGGGAAAGAATTCCAGTTTATCTTGGCATGGGAATGAATGCACTGTTTGGTTTAAGAAGTAAAACAAACATAAATGGAAATTTCTAAAGATCATTTGGGTATCATGTTAATTATCGAAATGCTTGTGCTCCATACTGGTTCTTATATTGCTTCATATTTTGTTATTCAGTTTGAATTTCAACTTCTTTTTTCTGTAAAACTTTACATTATCTTAGTGGTTGCTCTTTCTTGTATCTGTGTTTAGTTAAGCAAGAGGATTGTTGGATTGATTTGAAAACACTTTTGTATTAGAATATAAATATCAGTCAATTTTGAAGTTCAACTTTCAAATTTGATATGATGTTCATAAATTTGATCAAAAGAGGTTTTTCAAATTAAGTCAATTTGTCTCCCAAAACTTATATCCATGTGTTTTCATTAATAATATTCTTGTAATCCCAAGAATTGAGTTTGAGAAATGTAATAATTTGTTGACCCAATTTACAAAAAAGGGTTGATTTGCATTCATATTGAGTTTAGTTGAAATTATTGGAATAAATTATCATTTTATTAGTAAATATAATTTTCAATTATTCTTTATAAATTAATATTTTTAGCTTTTTTTATTCAAAGAATCCATATATTTGAAACTGGTTTGATGCGAAATTAACTGGGGATTTTTATTAGCATACTTTTTTTTTCAAATCATCAAATCAATTAAATAGTCATTTAATATTTTTTGATTAATTAAATTACATCAATATAATTTATTATTTAATTCAATAACAAAAAATATTAAAATACTTTATATTTTAAAAAATATATATTAAAAAATTTTAATATATTTTATTATTATATATTAATACTCAAATTTTGTTGTTTGAATATTTAAAAAGAAATCATAATTAAATTATAATTTTATATAATTAATCATATCATTCAAATAATTAATCAAGTATTATATACTTAATAAAAAAAATATGTTATCATTAAATATTAATACTATTTAAGTAATTTTATAAAAAAAATACAATTTTCTTGAAATCAACACCACATTATTTCAGGTTCTGGTTCAGTTTGGGTTATTGAAATAAATAAAATTTTAAAAATATTATTTCATTATCTTCTCTTTATCAATCGATTCATTAACTAAAATACCCTCTATTTTAAATTATTATTTTTATTTTATCGTTATATATTAATACATTTTAAATCTTTTTACCCAAAATATTCACACCTCCTCAAAATCACCGTCAATTATTATTTTTCAAATAACCCAGTTAAAACTCTTATCCAAACAAGGTCCAGGTTTATTACAATAAAGTTATAAACTCGGACGAACAAACTCTATTTCTTACCAAAAATAAATAAAACTTTCACAAAATCAACTCTAATGAAGATATTTTATGCTTCTTCAAATAATATTATAATAACTGAACCAATTAAAAATTTACATAACTTACTTTTTCTTTTTCTTTTATTATTAAACAAAATATTTTTAAAAAAATCAAGTAAAAATACCCAAATAACCAATATCACACCCATTCATATGAACCCATGTGCTAGGATAGGATCCCAGCAATGAGGAGATTAAAGTCAAAAGTCAGCTAAAAACAGTCAAAATAGATCTGAAAATATAATTCTTAATAATCAAATAGCTGCTGAGTGCTGACAAATAATATATTGAACCATTCCATAATATTATTATTGTTATCATTATAATTGTCAACTTCAAAGGAATCTCTCTACCTGTATTTTCTTGATGGACTAAAACTAAAAACATTATGAATTTGATTGATAATAATGTGTTCACAAGATTATTGTTTTCATCACAAAGTAGTGTTATTAGTTACTAACAAAGACAACAACAAGAACAATTGTAACAACAACAACATAAACCTCTACTTTTCTTGGACCAACAACATTTAATCAACTTACTTATTTTCGCTCGTATTTGTAATCCTCCTCTGCAACAACAACCACCACCGCCGCCGCATAACCAAGAATTCGGCAGACACTTGCAAGCCTTCTTCGATGAACAACATTTGGATGATGGGACTCTTGGATAACAACAACAACCTCCACTAAAGCAGCAAATCCATTTGCATCCAAACTTCACCCTGTTTTTTTTTATCAAATATGTAGAGAAACAACTTTTAAGCAAAGGGTTTTTGTCCAAACAGAATCGAGAATAATGATAATACCGTAAGCATTTCCAAAAGTGCGATGATCCAGAAGCCTTGTGATTGCTGCACGAAAGAAAAAGAGAAACACGTCAAGTTTATTGAATATATTCTCTAGTTAGTAACAACACTATTCATGGAATTTGATAATTTGAATTACATTGCTAAAAGAGGATCCATCTTTCCTTCAAGGAAGTCATTAAGCCTGTCACAATTAGTTGAATTGAATTTCAGAAGAATGTAAGTGACAATTTCCATCTGTATTATTATTATTATTATTATTATAAGTAAGACAATTTTACATACTCCTTGCAGCATTTGGAGGCAAGTTGCATACTTTCAAGTGTTTTCAGCTCTTCCTGCATTATCATCAATTAACAATAATAAGGTTTCCAAATGGGGGCTGCATAGATTCTAGGTTACAATGGCAACTCATCATGATTTACAGATTTGAGATCTTAATATTCCATATTTGAAACATTCTGATAGATGAACTTAGAACTAAAAGGAAAGGCTATAACAAGAAAATGAAATCCAGCAGAAGAACATGTTTGTGTATTTCTTTTGTTGTGATGAGAAACCCTAGGCTGGTTTTAGAAAAAAAAGTGACCTAGAATTTGAGGATACTGACAAAATGTCTTCCCAAATATTGCAGCCAATGGCATGTTCTAATAGATAGAGCAGGGCACTAATCTACCATGCATAATGTTGAGTTAATCGAGATCTCAATTGAAATACCTATTCTGTTTATGTTGCAGTAAAATGATTGAACCTAGTTCCCAATCTTTATTATGCTAGTACTAAATCAAATAGAAAACAAGCTGATCTATAAAAACCCAATTCATAAATGCAGTGATTCAAGGCATAGATAGGTACCTCGAGGATACAAATCTCTCTCTCGAGGAACTGAACTTTAGCCAGTTGTCGACGCTTTCCATACAAATCAGGATACGGAGGCGGCGATTTAGGACTCGGAGGAGCAGACGACGAGGAAGAAGACTCGGATGGATTATTATTATTATTATTGGGAACGGAGGCCATGTAAATGAGAAGTCGGTGGACGAATCAAGACGCGGTTGCTTGGTTCAGCTATAGATAGGTTAATAATAAGTTGAGGAAGAGAAACAACAAAAATAGATGATGAATGAAGCAGTACAACAATGGTGCGTGGAGGAGTCTGAAGATGTATGATCAATTGAAGGAAGGAAGGAAGGAAGGGAGAGAGAAGGCGTACCTAACGAGCAGCAGCAGAAGAAGAAGAAGAAGAAGAAAGATAAGGATTGTGAAGGAATGGGGGGTTTAAAGAAATAGAGGAGGAGGAGGAGGACTGACGACGCAGAGCTGCTGCTGCAACCTGCAAGGCGCACGTGAATGTTAATGAATTGGAAGCATTAATAAATAGTTTGCAGAAGAAAAAGTACATCATCGTCATCATCATCTTCATTTTCTTCATCTTCATCTTGATCTTGTTGTTGAAGAACATGGAAATGGATTCTTGACTGAATCACTTTCCATACAGAGAAACCTGGGGCCTCCCCCATTGATAGTGACTACACATACGCCCGAACAAAAGATTCTCTCTTTCCTTTCCTTTTCTTTTCTTTTCTTTTTTTAACATCCACCAACAATTTAACGTTTTTGAATTTTGTGTCTGTATTTGGATTGATATTATCTATAAAAAAAAATAAAAAATTATTACACATAATTTTTTAGAATATGATAATTATTTTTGATAAAAATATTTAAAATGTATTGATATATATAAATAAAATAAAAATTAATAATTTAAAATAAAAATTATTTTAGTATTTTAGTTAATAAATTAAGTGATGTGATATTATGTGACGAATGAGAGAGTAAAATAATGTTTTATAAAATATGAATTTTTAATTTATTAAGTATTATAATATTCAAATAATCTTTAATGACTTATTTGAGGAAATAGTTTTTTTCATTTTTTTTTAAGTTATATTCATAAATATTTTTAATAAATTAGTTTTTTTTAAGTTAAATTATCAAAAATATCCATTGTTTTAAAATACACGGTCGGATCGGCGATCTGAACGATCCGACTGCGAAACGGTTTAATGGACGGTTCGGTTTTTAACTTCAATACGTTAATCTTACGAACCGGTCAAAATCCGGTCCAACTGGACGGTTCTACCGGAAAACCGAAACGAAAATTTTCGATTCGAAAAGTCTATGGTGATTTTATAGTATTCTTATTTTTTTCCTCTTGTTTTTCGATCTGTTCCAATTCGTCTTGACCGCGAGCGAAGGTTTTGACATTCCTTAACTGAAAATGAATCCATTATAGAAAGAAAACCAGATCTCGTAGATAGAGAAAGAAAATCGTTCGGACGGAAGAAACATGAAAGCAAATGAAGTTTTTACTTTTTAAGAATGAGGTTAAGGAGTGGGGATGCTGAAGCACTTACTAATTATTTCTTAAGAATGCAAACCAGAAACTCAAACTTCTTCTACCTTATTGATTTGGATGAGGAATCCCGAATTAAAAACGTGTTTTAGACAGATGGTAGGTGCAAGACTGCCTTTGAAGATTTTCACGATGTTATCTCTTTCGATACAACCTATTTGACAAATCGCTATGACATATCGTTCGCTCCGTTTGTTGGGGTTAATCATCATGGTCAATCTATTTTACTTGGATGTGGCTTATTGTCAAATGAAGATTCAAATTCTTTCACTTGGTTGTTTAGAACTTGATTGGAATGTATGGATGATCGACCTCCAAATGCCATAATCACAGACACTACAACAAAAATGACTTTCGGCGACGCTTAAAAAGACTTCTGCCAACCTTTAAAAGCGTCGCCAAAAACATTACCCACACTTATTCTTGCGTCGCCAGAAGCAGGGTGGGCGCAAGTTTTTACCACGCTTATTTAAGCGTCGGTAGAAGCGTTGCCGAAAGTTTTAACGACGCTTATTTAAGCGTTGGCAAAATTAAAAAACGTCGCTAAAAGTCTAAAAGTCTATTTCATTTTTAAACTATTTTTTTAAATTTTGTTTTTTTCTATTTTCATTTTAGTTGTTAATTTTTTATTTCTACTATTATCACATTTGCCCTTCATCTCTCAAGTACCTGATGAACATAACCCTTAAACCCATATTCCAACACATTATAACCTTAAAAACACTTCAGAAACTAATGAACTCTCTCCTATTTTATATACCAAAAACTTCTTCTTTTTCTCCAATGTGGGATAAATGTCATATTAACACTTCAGATACTAATAAACTCTCTCATATTTTACTTTTCATTTAATTAAATTTAAATAATAATTAAATAAAAGACATATATTAATAATACTATCTTTAAAAATTATGTTATATAAAAAATATTAATTAAATTTTAATATTAACAAAATTTTTAGTCAAATTTAATTTTAAAAAAATTAAAAAATTAAAAAAAAAATATTTTACAAAGTTTAAAAATAAAACATAAAAATTATTAAAATTTAGAATATTTAAATTATAAAGGTTTTAACAAAGTTACAAAGTTGGTATATAAAAACAATAAAGGTGGTGGTATAGATATATAAAGGTTGGCAAAAGTTTTTTTCTTTTAATTTTACCCACGCTTAATATGGGTTGGCATATAAGGGTCGCTGAAAGTATGTTTTGTTGTAGTGAGACCAATGTCGATCCATGGCGATTGCAATTGAGAAGGTATTTCCTAAAACTCAACATCGATTTTGTTTGTGGCATATAATGAAGAAACTTTCTATAAAACTTGGAAGTCATACTGAATACCATCTAATAAAGAAGAGGCTAAAAAACATAGTATACAACTCCATTAATATTCAACAATGCGAAGAGGATTGAAAATAGACTAATAGAAAATTATCAGCTGGAAGATAATGTTTGGTTGAAATCTTTATTTTTGGAAAGATCTAAATGAATACATGTTTATGTGAAAGGACAATTTTAGGTCGGGATGTCAATATCTCAACAGAGTGAAAGTATGAACGCCTTCTTTGATTACTACGTGTAGTCCAAACCATCCCTCAAACAATTCGTCGAGCAATATGATAGGGCTCTGTTAAGAAATATTGAAAGAGAAAAGAAATTAAATTTTCAATCGTTTAATTCTTTGATACCAACTATCAGTGAATTTGCCTTTGAAAGGCAATACCAAACCTTCTACACTTCAGATATATTTAGATTGGTTCAAGAAGAAGTTAAAGGGTTGATGTTGTGTGACATCTCAGTCATTGAAGAGGAATGGACAACTTGTATATTTAGAGTTGAGGAAATAATTTTGAAGGTTAATGGAGAACATGTAAGAGATGTTTCTTACAAAGTGCATTATACCAAAATGGATTGCAATGTGAAATGTCAATGTCAATTGTTTGAGTTCAGATGTATTTTGTGTAGGCATATCATGGCTGTGTTAAAAAAAATGAGGGTGGATGAGGTACCAATGTATTATATAATGGACTGATGGCGTAAAGATATTAAGCGTGGGTATCAAAATATCACCAACATTTATGATTCAGATATGTCTGTGGAAGAAAAAAAACGTCACAATAGTCTAACTCGATTGATGCAAGAGGTTCAACAAGTTGGAGTAAAATATGAAGTCAATTGTTCTTTTTGGATGAACGGAATAAAAGGCTTGATGGAACAGTTTATGTCATTTAATCATGAAAGCACATAAGCATCTAAAGACAAAAGCTCAAAAGCATCTCCATATCCATCTTCATTCATCTCCCGCTACATCCATTTTGATACACTCTCCTAACAAAGTTACTAGTCGAGGACGACCACCAATAAAGAGGAAACAATCTTTAATTGAGAAAAATCTCAAGACGTCGAGATCAAAAAAGAAGGAAAATAGGGCAACAACATCTATAGTTTTGTATTCAACACAACAACAACAACAACAACAACAATGGAATGATCCGCTTTCGACTCAATTTTCCCTCACATCACTTTTGTCCTCTCAAATATATGTCGAAGATAATGCGTGTGAGGATAACATTCAACGAAGATAGTAACTTGGAATATTATTACGTTTTGTCATATTTTTAACGAAGATAGTACCTATATGATCATGTTGTCACTTGAAATATTTTTACGTTTTGTCGCATTTTTAACGAAGATAGTACTTATATGATCATGTTGTCACTTTGAAATATTTTTACATTTTTTTCATATTTATGTTGGTGGTTTTGGGACCCAAAAGAGTGGTTTCAGGACCCGAAATCAAGGTTTTGGGACAAGAATTGTTGGTTTCTTGTCTCGAAATGTTGGTTTCTTGTCCCAAAATCTTGGTTTCTTGTCCCGAAATCATGGTTTCTTGTCCTGAAAGAGTGGTTTCGGGACAAAAAATGTTAGTTTCTTGTCCTGAAATGGTGGTTTCGGGACAAGAAACCAACAAAGGGTAGTTTTGGGACAAGAAATATTGGTTTTTTGTCCCCAAATCATGGTTTTGGGACCCGAAAGAGTAGTTTCGGGACAAGAAAGGTTGGTTTCTTGTCCCAAAATGGTGGTTTTGGGACAAGAAATGTTGATTTGTAATTGAATATAATTGAATATAATTATAATTGAATATTATTGAATATAATTGAATATAATCAGATATAATTGAATATAATTGAAGACTAGAAAATACTACAATGTACTACTTCTTTAAATACAACTTATACGTTTTAGGAGAATCTACTCTTAAAATGTCTAAAAATTTCTGAAAGATATTGTTCACATTTGTGTTTAAATTTGAACGAACGATGAATGCACAGAATTTGACTCGTAAAGCTTCAAGCATTCCCTTTGCCTACAAAAAATGATAATTCAACAGTTATTAAAGATTTGTAAAACAATTAAAATGCGAAATATGTAGCTTACATTTGTCTTGGTTATACCACAATCCCACTTTGCATCGCCAAAATAAGTTTGAATATGTCTCATACAGTATATTGCGCAATCTGTTGTATTTGAATTGTCTTGCCAAGCTAATTTTAAAACATTGAATGGGAATTTAGCAATTTTGGTTGCGATGTTCAGGTCGATATTTTTGAAGAACTCCGCAAAGTTTTCTACCTGTTTTACCAAAGAAGTTAATAAACATACAAACACGTCATAAAAAAACTTCAACATTACCAGTGTCTAAGTTGTGACATATTTATCTTCCCATGGCATTTTTGGGGGTAGTGGGAGGTTGTCGATGATTTCGATCACTCTCTTTTGCATATTGATGCAAACAACATAATAGTGACTTTCGTATAAATTTGGGAAAAATATCTGCAAAAATATGACCAAGATTCAGATGATATATATGAGCAAGAATCAGATGATATAAAAATATTGGACTTACAAGATTGGCATTTTTCATGTCTTCGGGTGTTATTAGGAATTGTCTCATTTCTTCAATTATTTGCAAAGAACAAGATTTTAAATCTCTCCAAAAGTCCTGCAAATGAAATCAACATCACAATAAGACCATTAGATTAAACAACAATGAAAGATATAGTGCCTTACAGAAACGATTGTCGAAAAAACAATTTTCTCCTCGGAACATTTTTTACTATTATTACATGTAATGTGTGCCGACGCATCAATAATACCACTTTTAACATGACATTCATTTTTTATTGATTGAAATTTCCCTATGTTGATCTTGGTATGCTTGGTTACATACAATAATTCTTTCCTGAAACCACATAATGAAGAAAACTAAATTAGAACCACCATTTAGGGACGATGAACACCCATTTCGGGTCCTGAAACCAGTCTTTCGGGTCCCGAAACCTCACTTTTGCGGGACCCAAAAGGGTGGTTTTGGGACCCGAAATGGTAGTTTTGGGACCTGAAAGGCTAGTTTCGGGATCTGAAATCATGGTTTCGGGACCCGAAATCATGGTTTTAGGACCCGAAAACACCATTAAACTAATAAATATAAACATTGTTAATTACCTCGCATTAATATCATCTTCATTTGCAAAAATGAACCCCATAATTATTTCATCTCGGTAATCTATTTGGGCAGACTTAAAGTAAGATTGATTTCTTTCCCTATTCTTCATCATATATGGAGATTAAAGGCGTGCCAGAATTTTCGCATTCCGTAGGGGAATTTTTCTGACTTTTTTTAGCCACCATTTATGTTCTTTTCTGAATAACCACCACTTTGAGTACTCCCTCTTTTGGTACCCCAATTCGGGTACTCCCTCTTTTGGTACCCGTACTTCAGGTACTACCTCTTTTGGTACCCCCACTTCGGGTACTATCTCTTTTGGTACTCCCTCTTTTGGTACCCCCTTTTTGTGTACATCCTCTTCGTGTACCCCATGTTCGAGTACCCCTTCTTCGTGTAAACCCTCTTCATTTTCTGCAGTGGGTGTTCGATCTTTGAAGTATTTGTGCATGGTATCCCTAAAACGTTTATTATTGTTCATGGCTTTGTGTAATATGTGCATGGCGTTGTCATACAATGGCGTTGTATCCCAGCCGAAACTTAAATTTGACAAATTTCTGGTGGCTTTTTCAATCATCAGGGTGGCTTTAGAAATGAAAATCAAACTCTCTGTAAAAGTAGCACATCGAGGTGCTACTGTGTTCAGAGGTGTTATCTTCAGAGGTGGTGAATTCATATGTGGATAATTCATATGCGGTGAATTCATAGGTGCTGCCTTCTTAGGTGATGCCTCCTTAGGTGTTGCCTTTTGAGGCTCGGGAACCCCCTCATATGCATCATCGTTCGCTCCCCTATCTTGATATGTCTCTTTGTACTCCCCCTCATCCCCATCTGTCTCCTCGTTCTGAAGAGGTGGTAATGGAATGCGTCCAACATCACTTCCACGTCTGAATCCTCCATTTGTCCACTCTGTATCCAGCCTAAACTTCAACTTCGTGTCATTCCAACATGACAGTATAGGAAATCGACACTCATCAACTCCTCTCATTTCAGGGTTGTTCACCTTATACACGTAGCACAACTGAAAACATACATATGTTAAAACCGTTTATTTTTGCAACCAAAGAAATAAATTAGTGATAACTTACAATAAGGAACGTCTATGGTCCTTGGAAATGTCGTTTTTCATTCGCCTTCAATTTTTTACATGATTTAACTAATCCTTCAAGTACAAATTTTCACCAATTGAACTTTTTGATATTATAAACATCTAAAATAGATTTCAAAATTCTAAACCTGCAAGTGAATAAAACAGATTTGAGGATTATTTAAAAATGCATATACCATACATATATGTTGTCAGCTGCAAGTGAAAAAAACAGAAATGAGATATACCTGGTTAGTTGACCCATGTGATCACACCAGAGAAAGCAGCTGAGATCAAATAATACGAAGTCTATCTTGAAATTGTTGTCAGCTGCTTTGTTCTACATGATTTTCATTGGCATATCAGTCACTATAGGGGCGCCATTAACAGGGTTACCCCATCGAGTCCTAAATGCCTTTAACTTGTCATCGGTCTCGTTATTAACATATTCTTCAATGTCCAGCTCCCCTCTAGGGAGACCCAATATGATTTGAACATCCTCTTCTTCGATCTCTACTTCTTCGCCACTCTCTAGGGTGAATGCACATTTAGTATAGTCAAACTGTTTGACTAGATAACGAGAGATCTCCCCGGGGTATTTTGAAAACAATAATGATAGGAGAGAGCCAAAGCCTATTGACTTCACATCCTGTTTTTATTCATTAGACAACAGTTGAAGAAGATTGAAAAGGCCAAAAGACGAGGTCCTAGTTAAAAACAAGTTGTGTGGGGCGCCTTTGGGGGCTGCTTTGGTTTCTTGGGCATTCCTTTTACGTTTATTTGCTCTACAAAAACAAAAGATAAGCATTTAGAAACCATAAAGCAGATAGATAATCAAATAAATTAACCAATTCGGGTCCTGAAACTACGGTTTCGAGAAAAGAAACCAACATATTGTGTCCTGAAATGGTGGTTTTAGGACCCAAAAGTAGGGTTGTAAACGAATCGAATCGAAGCGAATATTATTGTATTCGATTCGTATTCGTGAAAGTATTCGAATATTCGTATTTATATTCGAAATTTCTTTGAATAATTAATGTGATTCGTATTCGATTTGAAATTGATATTCGTATTATTCGATCCGATTCGAGTATTCGATTCGATTTTTTTTAAAACATATTTTATACAATTTATTCAAAAATTTGAAAATTAATATTTTTACATAATATATAACAATATTCAATAAAATTACCTAATAAAAATTAAATAATAATGTTCAAATTACGATTTCAATATTCAACTCCCAATGCAATGCAATGCAAGACGTTAATTAAACTTCCGCGTAACATAACATAAACAATAGTTATCAAAAGAACATTTCATTAAAGTGGTTTGTAAATCAATATTCGAATCCTTCATGGCTTGCAAATCAAGTGGTTTGCAACATGACATCGATCGGTTGTTCTTGCTCCTAATATTTATAAAACTAAAATTAATAAAACGGTATATATATATATAATCGAATATTTAATCGAATATTAGCGAATACTGAATCGAATATCTTGATTTTGTATTCGTATTCGTTTATTAGTCGAATCGAATGTTTTTATTCGAATTCGAATCACAAAATTATGAATACGAATATCAAAATTCGAATACGAATACCGAATCGAATAAAAAATATTTGATTCATTTATAACCCTATCCGAAAGTGTGGTTTCGGGACAAGAAACCACACTTTTGGGTCCCAAAACCACACTTTCGGGTCCCAAAATCACACTTTCGGGTCCCGAAAGCACTCTTTCGGGACACAATATACAACCAATTTCAGGGACACTTTATGGATATCAAAAACAATATAACCATAAACCATACTTTCGGGTCCTGAAACCACACTTTCATGTCCCGAAACCACCCTTTCGGGACACAATATACAGTCAATTTCAGGGATACTTTATGGATATCAAAAATAATATAACCCTAAACCATACATTCAGGTCTCGAAACCACTCTTTCGGGTTCCAAAACTACACTTTCAGGACAAGAAACTACCATTTCGGGAGAGCCACCATTTCGGGACCCTAAACCATACTTTCAGGTCCCAAAACCTCACTTTCGGGACACAATATGCAGTTAATAAACCTTTCGGGACATAATATATCAAAATCGTTTCTACGCTATATACTTTTCTATCGTGAAACCCTAATCGCTAAATCCTAACAGATATCAAAATCATCAAAATGATCTATGTTTCTAAAAGATAAGAATTCTTATTTATCTTGGAGTCCTTGGAGATCTTGGAGTCTTGTCGGGTGATGTACCTAGACCAACATCAGCCTGAAAAGAAAAGTAGTATGAACCTGGACCTACCCTAAACCTAAATGAAGGAAGTGGAGATACATGAAGGAGAGCTTCAAAACATACCATTTTTTATCGAAAGAAGATGAAGAAAATAGAAGAAATCGGGATGCCGGAACGGAGAGCCAAATCGCCAAAGAAAAAAGAGAACGATCGCCGAAAATGTGAAATGAAAAGAAGAAAGAGGGGGAAAGTGAAACGTTTTTTTTTTGTTTTTTTTTCAAATTTTTTCTCTCTCTCCTGGCCACGTGGCAAGGCCACGTAGGATTCGTGGCCTTGCTTTCGCTAACATTTAATTGGATTTATCATTTCTCTTTACATACTAATATATTTAAATTTTTTTTTTTTTTTAAATAATTAAAATCCGGTAAATCAGTGGTTTAACTAATTGGACCGATCGAACCGAAGTTCGCTCAAAAAAGTCGGGTTATGACCAGAACGGTTTTTAGAACAATGAAAATATCTTTAATTTTATCTCTCTTCTTTTTTAGAGTTATAAATTATAATTTTGGTATTTAAATAAAATGAGTGATTATATGGTTAAATGATGGATGAAATGAGGTTGATTTTGAGATAAAATTAAAAAAAAAAATCAAAAATGTCACACATCAAACGAGCCTAAGAGATTGTTTTGATTTTTTTTTTTAATTTTGTCTAAAATACTCTGTTTCATAAAAAAGAAAAAAATTAGGTTATTTGAGATTTTAGTTGGTTTAATTATTAAAATTATTTATTATTTAAAATTTAAATTTAATAAAAATTAAAATGCGAGCTTGGTAAAAAATTATTTAAAAAATGTTAATGATGGTAATTTTTTAGGAGGTGAGTATTTTATTTTGATAACAAAATACTCTAAGGATTGTTTCAATATTTTGGTTATTTATAGGATTTTTTTAGAATTTGTTCAAATGAGATGGTTTGATGAAAAGTAAATTATTTGGGTTTTTAATTGATTAAATTATTATAATATTTTTTTATATTTAAAATTTAAATTTTATAAAAATAAAATAAAAGTATTTTAGTGGATGAAATTAATGATTTTTTACTATTAGAATTATATAAATGTGATAGAGAGTGAATTTACAAAACAAATCAGTAAAACCGCAGAAAAGTATAAAAAAACTTACTTCAAACGAGGATATTAATGTATAATAATAAATATTTTTTTAAAAGAAATATATAAGATATTTTATTATTTTTATTAATGTATTGAGTGATATAATTATTAGAGTGTGAACAAAGTGTTGTTTGATTATAGTTAGATTTAAAAAAAAAAACAATCCAACCCAAACTAAAATATTTTAGTTGTTTAAATTAGGAATTTAATGGTAAAATGATATTAACGTGTGAAAGATTGAATTTTTTTATAAAAAAAATAGATAAAATTCTAACTCTAAAATGTTTTTGAAAAATTGAATTATTTGCTTAAAAAGTTGTAGAGTATTTTTTTTTTAAAACAAAGTTGTAGAATATTTTTTTTTGGAAAATAGCTTAGTGTTATTTTCTTAAAAAATCTCAAAATATGGAAAATGAGTTTCAAAAATAAAGTTGGATAGACCCTAATTTTGTTGAAAATACAACATGATAACATGATGTTCAAACAACTGAATTACAAAACAAACAGAATAACAAACAATTGAATTACAAACAAGCCATCAAACAAGAACTATTTTAACATTTCTTCCTTTTATGATTTTATAGTGGATATTCCACCTTTGACTGAGTTTCTAACTGTCTTCATTAATTAGAATTCCCATCCATATATGTATGAGAGCGTTGTCATCAGAAATAATATTATCTCAAACCTTTTTCCTTCGGTTCTCTTATTCGTGCTATGAATTCTTGTATTTCTTTCTCTCTTGGTATTGTAGATCAGATCTCCAAAAAAGCATTTGAAAATATTCGCGTATAAGCTATCACCCTTACAAGCTCTATGATTTCGTTCAATGTACCTAAAAAGTTAATGATATTCATGTTCTGAGCAAAATTAATCCACAACTTGGATACAAATGCTTAGTCCCCAAACAGGTGGTCAATATTTTTCTCTTTTACTGCGCAAGTTGGGCAATTGATGTCTAGAATATTTATATACTTCTTAATTTTGTCTCTTGTCGCCAATCTTTTCCTGAATGTCAGTCAAATGATGAATTAGTGTCGAAGTATAACCTTTGAAGGCCAGACTACTTTATGTCAATCGATCACCACCTCATTTATTCTAATGATCTCCCATGTCTTTTCTGCCAAGAACTTTCCATTCATAACAATATTCAAGCTCTTTGTTACTTTGTATTAGTGTTTCAATTGAACTACATATTATTGGTCAGATTCAGAATTTTGACCCTTTTTGAAATACTCCTAAGAATAAAGTTGTAGACTTAGTACATGAGACGATTTCTTTTGATTCTGATTCTAATAGATTGGAATTCCTCCCAAAGAATTATAGGATTATTCTCTAGCCATGGATCGTACCAAAATAATATTTCCTTTCCATTACTAATTCTGAACTTCATCATCTGATATGCTTCTTCACTGATTTTTAGGTTTTCTTCAAAGACCATGTCATTTCATTTTTGATTTGTCATGTTCATATATTGATTTCTCCTTTCAATAATCTCGTATTAACCCATTTAACCCATAATAAATTTGTTTTTAATCTCAAGGGTCCATACATGTCAGACATAGTTGGCGCTTGATTACATATGACCCAAATTATTCATTTAACACTAGTATATATTTTTTATAACATTTAACCTATTCGAAAAGTTAAGGCTGAATATATTTGATAAGCTTAATTTATTATAAGTTTTTTTTTTTCAGATTATTTGTTTTAAAGGTAAGACCTTAATGTTGGATGATAATCATCCCATGTAGAGTATGATTGAACAAATAAATTTGAGTAGCATTGGAAGTGTAATTGAACTTTTTGATGTTTTTGTGATATAAAATGTATTTTTGATTTGTATCCATTATTTTGATATAATTATATTTATAAGATGATAGACTTTTATAACTTAAAAATTAGATTATTTTGAAACATTTTTTACTTCTTCACAGGGAAATATCAATAAATTTATGGTGCGTTTGATTCAACATTTGTGTAATAATCTGTTACAGTAATTTTGTGTAATAAGTTAACGTAAAAATTATAATTAATATATTTTGCGTTTAAATACAATTTTTTCTCTACCCTATTCTATCTAATAAGTTGAAAAAAATAAACTAAGTATGAGCTGAATTTTAAGAAACATACTTAGAATAAAATGGAGGGAATAGGCTGAATATAAACTTAATCAAACTTACCTTTAATAGGAAATATATATTTTTTAAATATCATCCAAATGTCTAATTAGATTGAAATAATAATATGAAATATAGGTTAATTAAACATATATTCATAAATTTATTAATAATATTTTTTCAAATTCATTCTAAATCTAATTATAGAAAAAAAAAATGTTATTAAATGGGTTCATTATATTCCTTTTAGAACTAAAATATATAAATACCATTTCTTTCAACATTCTCCAAACTTATATAGCAAATAGAGCACAATGTTTTTAATAAATAAACTAGTTCCTTTTAAAAGTTTCAAACCCAAACCTCCTTTAGTAACTTTATCCAAATCACACAATATTACTTTTCCTCTTTAATGAAATAGAACCCCACCAAAATTTAGTCACATCCTTAGTTTTGTAGAAAACTAAAAACATACATTATATGACTTTCAAAGTATGTTTAATAAATTAACATAATTCATAGTCATTACATTGTTTTCTTTTAGTAAAAAATATTTTTGCATCATCTTCCTTAAAACTCATCCAAAAACTTAAGTATCACATAAAATGGTAATGGTTGTAAATTTGTGTCTATATAGCCAATTTTGCCTTCAATGTACATGTATCAAATTCAAGCTTCAATTATGAACATTTCCAGGAAGCTGCAAGATCTGGACCTCGATTTCAATGCAAAAATCTCGACTTCAATTTCGATTCAATAAATCACATCCTCTTCTCAAATACCTACAATCGCAGAATATGAAAAGTACGCAGATCCAACAATTTTCATTACAGAAGAGAACCAAAACTGAAACTTTTTTTTACAAGTGTGAGCATGTTCCAAAAAACAATTATACTAGCCCGACCGCGCTACTGCTGATTCTAACCAATAGAAACATCAAATAGAGTACAATAAGTCCAATTCCAAACATCCTAGTAGGCCGCATCTCATTTCTAGGAAGAACCACAACCGCCCAAACAAGTCCACACAACAGAAATCCCATCGTGTATAACAAACTCCCATCTTTCGGTACAACATAAGAACTCGGTTTCTCAGACCAAGCCCTTAACATCATCGAGACACCCAAACCAACAAGCGTGTTGAACATGGGTCCAGCGTAGCAACCAGAAAATGCGATCTGCACTCCATCCCCACCGTTCAATGCTAATGCAGTATTCGATACCAAATCCCCCATTGAATTTCCCCATGCCAAAACAGTCAATCCTAGAATAGAAGGATTCACACCAAGAATCACACCCATTCCAACCAATAACGAAACTAGCTCATTCGCAATCATGTAGAACCAGATTATACTCATGAAGAAACCGCCCAAAACCCAACCGAGCATAAATGTTTGAGGCGGGTGGTCTGCTCTCGTGTTTCGATTCGCAAGAAAACCAAGCAAGCAACCGGATAAAACACCAAGCAAGTAAACAACAGATGAATTGGTTCCATCTTGAGAATTCCATAGAAAGGAAAGAAGAACAGGGGACAGTAATGCGCTAGAGACAGCATAGGGCTTTGACCAATTCTCCTCATCGACTAATGGAATTGTAAGTCGTCTTGGAATTGTTAACGGAAACTCCACTAGAGAGCAAAACCTAGACAAAGTTAAAGAACGATCTTGGTTAGTTCCCATGCTCTCGTCGTTCCAACCCCATATAAGCTTATCGCCGTCCCCTTTCAGAAACTGGTTCGAGTATATCGCTACATTCGACGCCCACATCCACTGGGGCAACGAATTGTTGATCTGAGGTGCATCTCTGTCATTTTCCACATCAAACAAATCATTCCCTAAACTCCCTCCAACTGGAAGTAACGGATTGATAGCATCCATAGTCAATCTTTTCCCATGGTTTCTCCACAATTCGTTTGCAGCCACAACAAAAGCATAAACAGCATAAATGGAAACGAAAGCAATGGATGCGAAAACACTAACTCTTCCAACGAGGAGAATTAACGAAAGAGACAGCAGAGTTAGAATGAAGAAACTAACATCTCTAATGAAGCATTTTCTGTCAATACGAACTTCCTGATCTGCAACACATAGAGAAACAATACCAACAACAATGCATGTTACGAAAACTGCCCCACCTAGTACACTATTGAGACCGACTTCTCCATTGTCTTTTCCAGCAAAAGCTGCAATACTCGCGAATACATCCGGAGCACCATTTCCAAGTGGGAGAAGGGTTACACCAGCAACTGTTGGAGATAGAGCTAATAAAGTTGAGAGCTTTTCTAAGGAACAACAGAAATAATCTGCTGCTGTATTACCCAATAGATAAAATAGAACAGCTAGCCAAACAGCTAGAACAACGAAACTGATTGCACTCTCTTGACAATCACAGTAGTAAAATTTAATATAGTCAAAGAATCCGTCTGAAGAACAGTGAGGATAAGCTTTCAAGAATTCACAACGGCTTGAAAAGCCTAAGTGATTCAATAATCCAGAACAAACCTCCGATTCTTTTACGGTCGCACTAATGCTATTATTAATTACAGACGAATTGACTCTAACCTCAACCAATTGCCGGCGATTTGAAGTGGGATTTACATCACTTCTCCAGCTCAATCGAGTAATAGAAGAAGAAGGCGACCCAGTGAGGAGTGGATTCCGCAAGATGTCTACCCTGTTATAAAAGAATAAGAGAAGTAGTAGGGAAGATAATCCATTGAAAAAGAAACGATATTGACGGAGTTTTCTCCTATGATCCCGGATGAACTCCGCCATTTCGCTTTTCCTTCTTAACCCAGATAGATTCTACCGTGGGGGGTGGGGTTTGATTTGCCAGGAGAAGATGAGATTCAGATCAAAAGATCAAATTTGTTGAGATCAAACGCATTCGAGACCTAGTGAGAATTATGTATCCGACGAAGAGCTAGCCAAAGAAGTGAATAGCATGCAATTGGGTTTCGTTTGCCAGAGCAATCGGCGGGTAGCGTTTGGCTTCCGCGAAGTTTCCCGGGTCATCGCCTTCTCCCCCCACCTTGGTTGAATCTTCACTGTAAAAACCATCAATTTTCCCAAGAAACTATGTTTTAATAATTTATATTTTTTTTATTTATATTATTTCTTTTATTAAAGGTAAATTTAGTTATTGTTTATTTGTGTCATTGATGAAGGATTTTTTAATTTAAATTCTTTTTTATTAAATTATAGGATTTTTTTTATTAAATATATTTTTCATAATTTTTTTTATTAGTATAATTTAATTTATAACAATTAAAATATAACTAATCAATATTGATAATACACAAAATTATAATCCATTTGAATTGTCCAATTAAGAAATATTTTTTCTGGTTTAACCGGAGATAGAGTGATTATGAGTGATGACATTTGTGTCTCCATTCCGATCTGATTCTAATTTTGTAACGATCATTAATAAACAAAATTAAATATATAATATCACAAATATATTTAATCTTTCAATTTTATAAAAAAAATTATTTATTTATAATAATATATTATAATTTTCAAAAAAATCGTTTATATAATTTTATTCATTCTTTTGTTTTCAAAATTGGACTGCTTCGATAAGTCCAAATTGTCGTTCCTATCTAACAATAAATAAATCAAAGCCTAATTGCTTATTATTTAGGAAAACAATGTAAATAACTTTTATATTCTACTAAATAAAATAATGAACTCAATTGCTTATGATTTAAGAAAATATGTTAATAGAATTTTGTAACTATTAAATACAAAACCTTCCCAAATTATGAAATTGACCCTATTTTTGACAATTTGACAATTATTCTTAGTAAAATAACTCAATTAAATCAAATCAAATTATACCTAAATCATAGTAAAACTAGCTAAAAAAAAAAGAAAAAAAAAAAAAGCATAAACACAACTTGCTTGTAAATTGGGTTTTGAATCTCACCAAAGAAAGTTACATATTTGGACAAGCAAAAAAAGAAGAATTCATGTACATGAAAAGAAAACAAGTCATACCCTACCAAAAAAAATGAGAGCAAGGGTTCTATTTTCTGTCATAGTATCCTAAATAAACCTAATTTATTTATCAATGTACAAGATAACAAAGAAGTCTCTCTAAATACTATACTTTTTTGTTTTCTTCCTCCAAATGCTCTTCTCCTTCTTCCTTCCTAATATTATTATTACTATCCACAGTTACCAATTTTAAATCTTTCTCAAGATCATCAATCAGCTTTTCAATCTGTCTTCTATAAACAGGCATGAAATGATCTGCAATCATCGTCTTCGAAAGTCTCAATTTGCTATACAATTCCCTCTCAGTTAGAAATATACCAACCTTACTCTCCCTCGGTTCTTCATCTTCATCATCCTCGTCATCGTCATCCCCTTCTTTGTTTCCACTTTCCAAATCCGACCCCAAACAGATTGTAACGATATGCATGATCCTCCCCGGTGGAAAAAATCTATGTACTTCCTTAGTTTCCGGCACAGAAATAATCGCTGCCTGACCCACCTCCTCCGCTACTTCTGCAATGGCAGCTTCTTCTTCTTCCCTTATCTCCTTTACATGAGTAACTTCATGATCCTCTTCTTCTTCATCATCCTCTTCTTCTCCATGCTTGTAAAGTTCTTGCTCAAGTTGCTGCCATAACTCAACTTCAGTCATCCTTTCTTCATCCCGATTGCTGCCAATTGAGTCTGATACTGTTTGCGAAACTGTTTCTTCTTCTTCGACAACGGAATATTCTATCCCCGATTGCCATATCGCTTCTTCTCTGGTAGAAGAGACTGGAACGTCTAGAGATTCGACTATTGTACCTGTATTGTGGGAATGGACGATGAAAGGAGAAGAAGAATCGGGTTCAGCGGCGGTTTCTGGTTCGGAGGAAATATCCATTCTTTCGGAATTCGAACGAGTTACAGCTGCTGCTCGACGTCGAGGACCCATGCAGGACCATGATGATATATTTAAAGATGGCCGTGATAATAAAGCTGCTTGTGCCATGGTCTGAGCTCTCCTCATCACAACCTAATCCAAGAAGTTCGAAATCAGTAAACTTGTTCAATCTGGTTTATTCGAATTTAATCTCAAATAAAACTCAATTTTTCGTCTTCAGACAAAATATCATCAATTGGAATAACAAAAATCTTCTTTTACCCAAATAACTCAATTTTCAATACAATTTTGAAATAACCGACTGGTTATCCAAATAACCCAAGATCAAATGAGGGACAATAAATGATGCAAGGAGAACAATCTGAGAACCGCACCTGTGTCCGGTTGGAGACTGGACGAAGAATCGCACCAGCCCCCGCAACTTTGGCTCTTGCATTGGCCATAGATGGAAGACGGGATCCCAATGCTGATGCAGATCGATAAACTGTACTAAGAATTCTTGTATGCTCAATCTGACTCCTCAGATCATTAATCCAAGCTGAAGCAGTCACCTATAAAGACAATAACTTCTTTTATACCCAACTAAAGTTCGTGATCCAACTAAAAAACTAGTTTTTTTCCTTTGAAGGAGGGACTGCCATGACTCCAACTTCAATAAGGTACTTTTAGTGAGAATCTAACTTGAGACCTCAATCTCTTTTATGTTCAATCCTCTAGCCACTTAAGCTACTCTGGGTTAATACCCATTTTGTCTTTTGGGGAAATTTGTAATACAATTTTGTGGTGCAGCCAAATGAATTCAAGCTACACTTCTTTCAGCAAACGAAAATAATTTGTTTACAAAAATAAATTGGCTAAATCTAAACTGGATCGAGATACAACAAATACTTTTTTTGGGTAAATCATACTTCTTTCCATTTTTTATGAAATGTCTACAAAGAAAGCAAGATAAAAGACTAAACCTCAGCACGCAAGTCATCTACTGAAGCAACAGAAAAAGTGGGAACCAAATCAGCTCCGTTTATGACTGAAGTGATAAACTCTTTCCCAGATTCTGCCAACTCCCAGGTCATACAAGCAGCTGTAGCAATTTTTCGCTAGATAAGTGACAGAAGCAACTGAATCCAAGATATTAAATCAATGCTAACCTGGAGCAAATGTTAAACATGTAGCCATTGACAGTTCATTCTGCTCACGTAGAATATATGTTAAAAGAGCAGCTGTACCTCCACCAAGAGAATGTCCTACAATCTGTGGGAAACCATGAGAAGAAAAAGAAGCTTTAATATCCATAAAAAACTAGCCTAATACTTTAGTATAACAAATTTTTAAAGATATGACTAAAAGAAAGTCATGGCCTGATTCTGCATCGACATTAGGCCCCATATGGAAACACTTTATGTAATATGTTCTGTATTTGGATCCAGATACAGAAATGTTTGGAAACATAATTTATTTTTGTTTCCGTGTCAGATTCAAAAGTGTTCCCAAATGGAGGCAAAGGAACAAAAAGATCATTATTCTTTGATGGGTAAGGGGCAAAAAAAAAAAATACTAATTTACTACCTTAAACTTATAGTTGGGATATTGGTCAAGCGCTTTGATAAGAAGAGGAGTTGCAAGCTTTGCAATCCACCGTGCCGCTGCAACCATTCCACAATGTGCATAACCTAACACAACGGAGCTGACTCCTCCTTCATGTACAACACTGTGATGGAATGGCACAACTGCCCCAGTTGCAGCAGTTAAAGTGTCCTTGATACTATGAGTTCCACGGATAAGCAAAAGGATTGATTTTGTTTTATGGTCCACAAGTATTGTAAAAGCAGGTTTCAGAATCTGCAACATATTGAACATATGTAATAAGTCTAAAAGAACATAGATTTGGAAGTAAGTCCAAATTCATAAAAAAATATTTAAATACGGAAAGGATAAAAAAACATTTAAAACTGACAAAAACTACTTACACCAGCTTTTGGTTCCTCAAGAACAACATTTTCTCTAGAATAGCCAGTCATCTCCAAAAATACAGGGAACGGCTTCTTTGAGAAATGCCAGCAAAGCGTCAAAAAATTCAAGAAACATTTAAGCTCTGATATTATTTCATTTCCTTTGAGCTGTACACTATCTTCCCCACCAAATACACTTGCAACATGCAAGTGACCCTGCAAACAATTGAAAAGGTATTGTCAAAGCATAATAATACTGACATTTCTCATGCATGAGTCAACCCATCATCAGCAACCTCATTTAGGGCAATGACAAATACAAAAATGGATAATACAAACAGAACAACATATAATTTATTGTTTGGATCACATAACAACAACAATTCATTTTTTTTAATGCTAAAGTTTGACGAAAATTCAGTTGCTTCAGAGAGTGAAAAGAAAGACTGGATAGGCTGAATGCTTAAGGAATGTAAGATCCTGCCCAGGAGAGAGATTTTTAAGGAGATCCTTAACTACACAGATAATGACGATGTAGCGCTTAATTGAATCGAGAAAGCTCTCACATTAAATCGAAACAGTAGAGAGAAACTCAAAAACTCGACAAAAGTGTCAAAGACGGATCTTAGCAGCAAGAGGGTTAAGATTAACATCAGACTCAGCTCTTACAACTTGTCTTGACCTCTTTACTGTTGTTGTTTTTTCTTTGTATATTCGTCTTGTCATAACTTGTGACTAATTTGGTCACAGCTTGGATTGTTTTGGTTCTGGATTTTGCCCACGGTATCAGTGTGATCTTTCATGTATCAATGAAAAGGAGTCATTTTTAAAAAAATGTTAAAGTTTGTATTACAAGAATGAGCTTGATTTCACTAACTTATTTGATGAGTAAAGCCAAAACATCTTATGTACTCACTTCAATAGAAACTTTCTTAGACAAAAACTTCAACCTAAATTATGAGTAAAATTGGAGAGCGATAAGTAAATTAGGAAGAATGTAAACTTCCTGGAATATATTCAAAGCCACTTACCTGCCTCTTGAGAAGGAAATTAATCCCAAATGCCAAATCTCCAATGGGCCACTTCCCTAATGTTTCAGAGTAAGTAAATCTAAGAGTCTCTGACAAAGTTGAGATAGTCTCCATCCATGTGGCGGGTGCTTGAATAAGTCTATTTGAAATTCGATCAAATCCTAGATGAGCATTATTCAATTCACTGCCTCTTTCATCTTTATCTTCAGAATCTGTATTCGTTAGCAATTTTCTGTTTAAAGTATAATACAAAAGAGCAGCTGCACCAGCTGCAGTGGCCATTGTTGCAGTTGCCATGAGTTTATTATCCCAAAACCTGTAAATTAACAAGAAACTATTATAATAAAATAGAATAGAATAGAATTTCAAACCAACCTAAAGAATCCAATTTGTTCTTCAAAAGCATACAATTGTATAGATCAATTCTTTTAAGAAACAAAAGTAACACGCAACATCAATCATCCAGCTTTGATTGCCGTAGACAAACTGAAATGGGGAGAAACCTAAAAATCGAACCTATGCTTAGTTCAAATTCCGGATATCCAAATAATCATCACGAGAAAAAAGAAAAAGAAAAAACACAAATCATCATCATCATCATCATCATCATCATCATCGTTTGTCGAGAAAATGGTCGAACCCAATTTTCATAAGATCGCGCATGAATGAAATTGGAATAAAGTGGCGGGAATTTAGCGACATTGATAGATGAAAAATGAAAATGTAAAGGAGAACCTTAACATGATGAATTGGAATGAAGCCAAAAACCCTAAGATACAAAAGAGGAAACGTCGAATTGGCGAAACATTCAGCACGAATGAATACAAATAGAGTATCTGATGAGAGAATACGTAGTGAAAACTCCAAAAGGGAATATGCCAAACCTGAAGCGCCCGATTTTCGCGAACAGCCGATAATTACTTGGAGTTTTTTGGTGAACAATTTAACTGATACAATCCAATCCAAGTGAAGAAAACTTTATATGTATCAGATCGTAATTTAGGGTTTTTGATCTTTTTTTTCCTTTCTTCCTTCTTCGTTTATTGATTACGCCACCGTTCTCTCTCTCTCTATCTCTCTCGTCTGGAATGTAGTAAAATACTAATACTCATCTTGTCGAGATTTCCGGTTCGGGGATCTAAACCGGTCCGCGTTGAGAGTTCTTTCTGTACTGCAATAGCTGACTAAGACCATGTTTGATTGCACTATTTATTTATTTTCTATTTATTGTATCACTAAATTTATTAATTTAAAATATTATATATTTTAAATTGTTATTTATATATATTAATATTTTTTAAATCTTTTATTTAAAAAATAATAATTTCTTCAAAATTACCATCGATCTTAAAATTATTTAAATAATTAACTATCAAACAAGATCTAAAAATTGTTTTGGACTTTATACTTGTTATAGACAAACAATGGGCCCTCTTAGAACAAAAAAAATACAAATATAAACAATTTTCTAAGTCTGAATTTACTATTTAGCTATATGAGGCTATTTTTATCATTATAAATATGGTCTGTTTTTCATTAATTATTTTGTTAGTTTCTTTTATCTTATAGCTCTTTTTTTTTTTCATCGTTATAAAATAAAAGATGTGAGAATGTATATAACCCGCTAAGCTAGAAAAGGGAATGAAATGAGACCGCAAGTTAAGCACATAGACTTAACCATTTAATTATGGGTAAAATTTGTCGCCTAACAGGCTCTAACTCAGGACCTCAAGGAGGCTGAAAATATTCAACTATTAGTTCCGCTAAGCTAGAAAAGGGGATGAAATGAGACCACGGGTTAATTATATAGTCCGCAAACACACTTAACCATTTAACTTGTCGCCTAACGGATTCAAATCCAAGACCTCAGGGAGGCTGAGAATATTCACTTGCCGCTAAGCTTGAAGAGAGAATTATTTTATCATTATATATTAATACTCTTTAAGTATTTTTATCAAAAATATTTACATTTTCTTGGAATAATTACGGATCATTACATTTTAAATAACCCATATTATTTTAAAAAAACTGAAATCAAACAAATCTTCAAGTTTTTTAACATTGTAGAGTGGATGATCCCATTTGCACCGGAGAAATGGAATCTCTTGAACACCTTGTTTTGGTAATTACATTCTTATTTTTTTAGATATAGGAGAGGATGTCAATCCAATAATTGGATTGCAATTTTCTCAAAATTTTCCAATAATTGTTTTGCAATTGGGAAATTCATGTTCGGTATGACATGTAATTTTTCTCAAATATTCTCACTTTATTTTTTAATTATAAGAAGTGAGTATGGAATTTAATTAATTGTATTATATTATTTTTATTAAATATAATACAAAAATATTATATATTTTCAATATAATTTAAAATTTAACAAAAAATAATATCCTAACTTTAGTTTTGGGCTTGTTGGTTGAATAATTTTATAAATTTCTCATGTTATTTTATATATATTATTTTATATTATATAATTATTTATTTAAATTAATGATAATTAATTTAATCTTTTAATAAAAAATATATATTAATTTTATATTAAAAAAATAAGCTTTATATTATTTTATTTTAAGTGTATTAATTTTTGTTAGGTTATTCGTGACACATTTTTTTATTGAATCAATATCTCTATATTGAGGACTTAATATGGTTATTGAAATAGTCTGTGCATTATTTATTATTAAAAAAATTCTTATGCGATACAAACGGATAAAAATATAAATAAAAAATAATAATGTGTATTTAATGTTTAAAGTTATTAATAAATCACGAATATTATATTAAAATAAAAAATAAAACACTTTCATTCCACATTTTATTCATTTCGGTAAAATAATTTAACTTCTCACATATCTTATCACATATTTTTTCTGAATAAATCTCTCATTTCGTGACCTTAACTTTCACTTTAATCAATCAAATATTTGATTCATATTTTTAACATTTAATATTGTGACATCACATTTTGGTCAATCAAATATTTGATTCATATTTGTAATTGTTTTGTTATGTTGCAAGTTCGAAATATACATATAACATTTTTAATTTTATTTTTAACCGTTTTAAATTTATGGACGGGTCAACCCACGATCCGACCCCGAGTATCTAATTACTCTCACATATATATCCAAATTGTTAGGATCGGAGACGCCCTTGGAGGACCGGGGTGTTTCCGGTTTTAGGAAGGGAGACCGCTTACAACAACACAACACACTTTGGTGATAGTCCGGTTAAAGACTAAAACCGTTCTTAACACTACGCAAGCTGTTACAGACTCTTGAACCGGGTTCAAGGGCAGAAATGTCTATTTCAGCTTGAAGCAACGCACACGACTTAGTTTTGATGAGATTAACAAGGAATCGGTTAGATGGAATATATATGGACCGGTTTGGTTAAGGATTATGTTTAGGTTGGTAATAATTCGGTTTTTAGAGTGAGTAAGCCAGAAATAAAAGAAATGACACGAGACAAGATTTTTTATGGATGTTCGGAGCAAACCCTCCTACGTCACCCCTTCTTCTCAGATTATGAGAAGGATCTCCACTAACTTGAATGTTACAACACTCACACAATGCCGAACGAGCCTTAATCACTACTCGTCGGTTACACCACTCACTATGATGTAATACAATAACTCAATATAACAGCAATGTTTTTAATAAATGAAACAACTATTTAGATTTCTTTCTCTCTCTTGCTTGTTTCAGAACTGTTGAATGTCAATTTTATGCTTGGCAAAATTTCTTCCTTGGCTTCTATTTATATGAAAAATATGACAACGGTCATATTTTCTCTCTCCAGGAGATTGGCCGCTGGAAACCGGTAATGATCAAGAGGCTTGCACGCCTTCCCTCTTGGACAGATCAGTTTGGACACATGGCAAACATGCACTTAGCCGGTTTGCATTTTGGACATATGGCAGACATGCACTTAGCCGGCCGCCTGTTTCAGAGATTTGCTAGAGATCTTAGATAAGTCTGCCTGATAGCTACTTGGAGGTTGCTTCTGGATTTAGACAAGCATGCCTGACAGCTACCTGTTGCCTGTAGTTTATTTAATAACCGGAGCATTTATTACCGGAGCGGCTGCATTTAATCAACCGGAGCATTTAATAAACCGGAACTCATTTATGACCGGCCATGCTACATTAAGTGCCGGTTGACCGATCCGGTTGACCGAACTCCGAGCCAGTTGACTGAACTTTACTGACCGAACCGGTTGACCGAACCGGTTTGACCAGAGCCTTTTACTTCAAACCGAACGATATATATATTTGATCCCTGGTCACCTGTGTGACAGACAGAGGTGTTTACCACTACGCTACAACAACTTCTTCTTATATTTAAACCAATTAATATACTTGATATGACTTAGCGGTTTAACATATTTATTTGAACTTAATTTATCTATTCATTAAACCTTTCATAAGTTCTAACAATTATTTTCTAACACAAATTAACCACAATTCTCGACCCGATAATCCAGAAATTTTAAAATTAAGTATCATTATATATATATAAATTAATTAGTTAAAAAGTTGAATTTTATTGTTAAAATGTTCCGCGTTTATCAAATTTGGTGTTAAATTTAAAATATAAAGTCTTATTAGCCTAATTGGTTACAAAGTTGTACTTATTTTTGTTAGGTTGCAAGTTCGAAACATACATATAATATTTTTTATTTTATTTTTAACTGTTTTAAGTTTATGGGCGGGTCAATCCATAATCCGACTCAAATAACCATTTACTCTCAATATATATCCAAATTAACCACAATTCTCGAACCGACAATCTAGAAACTTTTAAAATTAAGCATCTATATATATAAATATTAGTTAGTTAAAAAGTTGAACTTATACTATTAAAATGTCCTGCATTCATCAAATTTGGTGTTAAATTTAAAATATAAAGTCTTATAGGCAAGTTGGTTACAAAGTTGTACTTGTTTTTATTAGGTTACAAGTTTAAAACATATATATACCATTTTTAATTTTATTTTTAACAGTTTTAAGTTTATGGGCGGAAACTCACAATCCGACACAAATATCCATTTACTCTCATGTATATCCAAATTAACCACAGCTCTCAACTTGACAATCCAGACACTTTTAAAATTAAGCATCATTATATATATATATTTGAAGTTATAAAATATTAATTATTTGGAGCTAATTATTTTGTATTTTATTTAATAATTGGAATTATATAATTAATGGGACAATAAGTGAAAAAAAATAGATTATTTAAATAATTCAATCCAAACAAGGAATGTGAGATTTTATAAAATGGGTAACAATTTAGAATTCCCCATATTTTCAAGTTTCAACCATTACAATTTTCATCAACTAGCTTTGCAAAATCATAAATGTTTGTTCTTGCTTGGGTTGGGGTATCTGCTCAGGCAACCAATGATAGAAACTAAGTTAGATTTGTAAATAGTCTTGAACTCTCCTAGATCCTTCACTTCAATTTAAGTCTAAGTTAGATTTTTAAATAGTCTTGAACTCTCCTAGATCCTTCACTTCAATTTAAGTCGTTTTTAATTAGAATCTAATCTAAAACATATAATTTCATCTTTTTTATTGGAGTTCATAATATTTGTATCTTGCTCTTTTCAAATATATGTTGAGATATTTTAAGTTTTACAATATCAAAGAGATATGAAATAGAATGAAAGAAAAATGTCCCAAAAAAATTTAATATAGTCAATGAAAGACATCATACAATTGAAAGTATTGAAAAAATCAATATTTTCATACTAAAATCATTTAAAGTTAGAAAAAATATTTATTCTTATAAGTATCTTTTCGCAAAATGATAATAAGTAACTTATTGGGAGAATAAATATTTAGTCTTTTATATTAAACTAAATTATAAGAAAAAGTAAAATAACTATAAAATTTTTACAATCAAATAAACATAAAATATTTCTTTTGTTCATAGTTTATCTTATTTCTTTTACATTATAGTTGGTGAAATTGTGAAGTTAAACAACAAACATGTGTAATCGAAGTTTTAATAATTCTCCTCCCGGTTTATGTCCCGTTTCATAGCTTAGTACGTGTTTCTGAGACACGTGTCAATATGGAAGGACTACCGCGAGGCAACTCGAAGTTCGATGCATTTCAACATTGGTTTGTGTGTTAGACATTTTTTAAAATGAAACATTTAGTTTTTAAAAGATTTTGAAAATACCTAGAGTAGTAAGAAATTAATTATGTAAAAATAATTAATCCTTCGTTCAAACATTAATAATTTAGGAGGTTAAATAATAATTTAACCAAAATCCGATTTAAATTAATTAAACATAATCAATTTAAAAATTATTTATTTGAAAATCAGATTCGACAAGAGATTTTATGAAAATCAATAAAATGATACGTGTACAAACGTATTTATAATATTCCTTATCTTTAATTAGTAGTCCATGGGCCCTAAATGAGGATAAGCTTTAAATAATTGTACAAAATCATTTAAAGAAAGTGTGTACTTATTGCGTTGATGTTCAGATTTAACAAACCTGAAAATATTAGAGGAGAATGTTAGAATAAATTCCAAACGAGCCCTTATCCAAAACATTAGATTAGGCGATATCCCGAAAATGTGAAAAATGTCGTTTTCTAACCTTTTCGGGATTATTTGAAAATGGGTTATGGGGTCCCAAAATTACGAAAATAACTTTGAGTTTTGGAAAGTGGAACCAAACAGGCCTTAAGACCGGAGTTCTAGGGTCTGGGTTCGTTTTGGCCGATGTAGGCTAGGTTAAGACCGGAGTGGTTTGATCCTAGGCTAGGGCTAGGGCTTGGTTTTGTTGATCATTGGCTAAGATGAGGCTAAGCTTAATCGTCGGTCCTAGGCTAGGGCTAGGATTTGGTTTTGGAGGTCATAGGCTAAGATGATGCTAGGCTTAATCGTCGGTCCTAGGCTTGGGATAGGGTTCAGTTTTATCGATCCTAGGCTAAGATGAGGCTAGGTCATAGGATTGGAAGCATTGGTCCTAGTCTCACGGTCTTGGGAAAATTCCACCGGTCCTAGAAGAATTCGGTTGGTCCTAAGTGAATTTTGTCGGTCCTCGGTTCTAAGTAGATTTCCTCGGTCGAGCTCTGCGGTCCCGGGCAAGTTTCCTCGGTCGGGCGGCACGGTCCTAGGTCAATTTCCTCGGTCCTAAGGTAAAATCTTAGGACTAAGTGTTCTTATTTTTG